>NC_053416.1:13870000-14170000 GCF_016859285.1 Xiphias gladius
AAAGTTAATGTTATCAAGTCCAACTCTCTTTTATTAGCATTTCAGTGTTGTCTACTAATAATATAGTTAAAGGTCCTTTCTGACAACCACTAATTAATAAACTTTCTATCAACATGCCTCTTGATGCTTAAAGGAGGTGCAAATCCCTTTCAGTGCCTAAAGATACCGCTGAATCAGAGGCTTTTGAACCCTTGTATGTTTTGGGACATCAAAATTGTGAACTTAAAAGATATTATATCAGCACATATATTGGCACCTGTCTTCAGAATATTTGCAGGCGTTATTGGACTAATGTACCGTGTTGTTCTCTGAATCCGAGACAGAATTTGAAGCTTAGGTTTAGCTCGTCTAAAAAAATGTGACATTTGGATGAAGGTCTTTCATCGAGGGATGATGTTTTTATATGGTTAACAGTTTTTCATTAATCACATAACCTACTGACTATCGAATCTCATGTTAGCATCAGAAAGAATTTAAAATGTTGCAAAGGTGAACTCATTTGTGACATCCAGCCTTTTGTCACCACTGATATATATTATTGCAAGTTTTTTTTGTATTAGCATTAGTCTAAGCATTTCTCAAGATTCAGACTAAAAGTGGGTTCACGTCCTGCACTGGCATTTCAGTCCGACGTTCTTGATGTTAGAGAGATAAATTTAAAGTAATGTTTTTTGACAAATTCTTGAAAAAAATCTCAGAATCTCTCGTGTCGTACAATCTAAATCAAAATCAAAGCACAGATTGTGGCTTTAAAAAACTTTTTCTCTTTCAGGAGTGTCTGATTTCTCTGTATATTTATCTGTGTAATATGTGCCTTCTGGTTTTTATGTTACCTAACTGTACGGCCAAGTGATTAATACTTAAAACAATCGTTATATAAAGTTGATCTGGCCTGACTTGTTTAACCAAGAAGGTTTCCACCTCGCTGCTTTGTTTCGGCTGTGGCTCCGTGAGACCTGTCCTGATTTCCATATTGTTCTTTGGGACAGGCTCGACCTGAAAAGTTGCATTTTTTTTTTTTTTTAATTCCCTGAGCGATTTTATAGAGCCCTGCGGGGGCTAACGTGTACTTTATACCGAGGAACTGCGAAACAGTGTTGTTTGTGTGTCCTTTCTGGAATTTTACAGACTTCATTTCTTAGAGATTAGAATTTTATCGTAAATAAAATGTCCTCATCTGTGTATTTGTACCTGTAAGAAGTGATTGTTTAATTGCATGGTTGTGTTTGTGGCTCTAAAAAATGAACAGACAGCTAAGTACTGAGACCAGCATGACGTTTGTGTAACACTGTTGTTCCCACTGTTGCCATGGCTGGGCTAAGAGCAGCTGGGGTAAAAGCTGGCATTTTAGAAGGTCTGGTGAGTCTGACATCAATCCATGGACTTAATTCCCACTGAGTGAACTTATACAGTTTGTGTGGCTGGCTCAGATTTTGCTTTTACTAAATGCACTATGTATATGTTGGATACATTTTCAAATTTTACAATAAGTATTCAAGGTTTAAAAAAAAAAAAAAAAAAAATGCTTCTATCTGGATCATCTGCAGCAGAACATTGACCTTAAATTCAAATATTGTCAAAACTGCAAGTGACAGGAACAAGACACAACAAAGTTAAATCTGTTACAATAGATACAGATTCCATATCAAAAGGCGTATATTGAAAACCTATATCTCAAATTTCAAATATGTTGCACTGCAATCACCATACAGACCACATGGACTCAACAGAAATGGCACCGTAACTTAAATCACAGATTGAATTGCTTTGAATTGCTCTTGATATGGATCAAAAGCCCTTCTGGTACACACCTATATGTACACTTATTATCTCTACTGCATTTAAATCTCATGATTTAGATGGAAAGTGTGTTATTTAGGTTGTTATGGAAGTAAAAATGAGATGCAACTCTTTTTATTGACTGATTTTATTTAATGATTTGAAAACACACTGCAAAATACACAGCACTTATAATCATCAGGACTGAGAAACGAGAAAGTCAAATGTCTTATTCACTTTCTCCATTATGGTGTATTATGTCTATGCAGTCCGATGGTGCTAAACGCCTCACCCATATGAAAACATAAGCCATGCAATTGTCTGCAGTTATGTCTGTGCAGATCAGCGTTTCACTGACGAGTGAACAGACCTAAGAAGCCGCAGTGCTGCCGTCCTCTTGGAAAGACCGGTTTCAGTAACAGACTTAATATTGTTTTAGAGACATTTCTACACCTTAAGAAGTTTTTTTGGGGAAACGCTGATGTAGCTCAACACGAGACTGTACAGTATCAACAGGGGTTATACACAATTGTTGCTTTTTCCCTGCTCAGGAGGGCCCTGGCGGACTGTGGGACTCTGTGAAGAAAGCTGCGTTTGTAATTGGATCTGGAATCTTTTTCTTGGCTGCATTTGGCAACTCACTGACATGGTAGGATCTCCTTCAGTGTTACATTATTACCACACTACAAACCAGCAGTTGGTCCTGAAATAAACCTGAGATGAGCACGAGGAGTGTTCTTACCACAGGTTACTGCCTCAACGACCAGTGTAAAGGGTAAGAAAGTCGGGACAGGACAGGACAGGGCAGGACAGAGTAGGACTGGGCCAAAAAGGACTGGACAAGACAGATCACAAGAGCACAGTACCTACATGAGAGGATGGCACAGGAATACACAGGGTCGAAAATTACAGGAGAGGGCATGACATGACTTGAAATTACATTATATGAAATAATGTGATTGGACAGGGCGTGACATGAGTAAACGTGGTGGAACTAGACCTGATGGGACTACATCCGATGGGACTTGAAGGGACATGACATGACAGGACATTACGGGACAGAATATGACAGACCAAGATGGGACATTATGGGCCGTTGCTAGGTGTCTGTGGTGTTCTTGGTGTTTTGCTTGTTAGGATGTGGCTGGGTAGTTGCTCAAGTGTTCAGTGCTGTCAGTCACGGTTCTGGCTAGATGGCCGCTACAGCTTTTCTGGGCATTTGCTAGGTGGTTGTTAGGACTGCTCTAAGCCCTTGAACGTGTCCAGGCTTGAGGGTCTTTGAGAGTGGACATTGGGACTGGGCCTGTCTTACAATATTTCAGACCCTAGGGAAAGACATAGAGACTGGGTTAAACGTTTAAGTGCCCTGGAGAGGGGTTTCAGTGCCAAAGCTGGTTCACTAATGTACAGTATGTGAATGTGTTTGTGGTTAAGTGGTTGTTTTAACCATGTAAGAAAATGGTCTTGTAAACTTGACACTTGACACGAATTCCACCTCCAGGCATCTTCAGAGATTCTGGGGAGCTTCAGGAGATTTCTGGCAGAACTTGTGGACCAAGCTGTACTTGGCATTTGAAGGCCACGATGCTGCTTTGTTCTTCTTAGGTAAGAAACAGCTGTTTTAGTTTTGTTTCTTGTCAAAAAACCTGACCTGACAGTTGTTGACATAACAGAGATCTTTGTCAGGCCAAGATCAAGTACAACAATATGTTTCCTACATGATAAGGGCCTGAATGAGTGCTTCTGCTTCGTATCAGTACATACTTTGTTTCCTTGTGAAACAATTGGACGCAGGTGGCTTCATGGATCTACAGTATATAACTTTCTAAGCCTTCCTTTCTTTCCATTTTAGAATCTGGCTCATTACAGCCAGATGAAAATTTTCACAATAGCACTCTGAAATACAGTTCAGTGAGTAAGTATTTGGACAGTGAAACAATTTTCGTAATTTTGCCTCTGTACACCACCACAATGGATGTGAAAGGAAGCCATCAAGAAATGATTGAAGTGCAGACTTTCAGCTTTAATTCAAGGAGTTTAACAAAAATATACAGCCATTTTTATACAGTCTGTCATTTTCAGAGGCTAAAAAGTAATTGGACAGTTGACTGACAACCAATGTTATGGCCAGGTGTGGCCTGTTCCCTTGTTACTTTGTGACAAATTAAGCAGATAAAAAGTCTGGAGTTGATTCCAGGCGTTGATTTTTGCATTTGGTAGCTGTTCATGGGAACTCTCAAATTTGAGGTCCAAAGAGGTGTTGATACAAATGAATATGGCCATCATTCGGTTGGGGGAAAAAAAAAACAATCTATCAGATACATGGCAGAAACTTTAGGAGTGGCCAAATCAACGAACTGGTCCAGTCTTAAAAAGAAGACATGCACTGGCGAGCTCAGCAAAACCAAAAGACCTGGAAGACAACAGAGGACAACTTAAGGTCAAGAACACTCTCGAGGAGGTAGTTGTATCATTGTCAAAGTCTACAATCAAGAGATGCCTTCATGATTGTAAATACAGAAGGTTTACAACAATGTACAAACCACTTGTAACACTTAAAAACAGAAAGACCAGATTAGACTGCCTGGGCATGTATGGCTGCTAGTGGAACTGGGACACTGGTGTTTATTGATGATGAGACTGCTGATAGAAGTAGCAGGATGAATTCTGAAGTGTACAGGGCTGTACCATCTGCTCAGATTCAGCCAAATGCTGCAAAACTGATAGGACGTTGCTTCACGGTGCAGATGGATAATGACCCAAAACATACTGTGAAAGCAACTCAGGAGCTTCTCAAGCCAAAGAAATGGAATATTCTTCAATGGCCAAGTCAGTCGTCTGACCTCAAGCCAACTGAGCATGCTTTTCACCTCCTAAAGACAAAACTAAGAGCAGAGAGACCCACAAACAATCAGCAACTGAAGGGGGCTGCAGTAAAAGCCTGGCAAAGCATCTCAAGGGAGGAAACTCAGCATTTGGTGATGTCCATTGGTTCCAGACTTCAGGCAGTCATTAACTGCAAAGGATTTTCATCCAAGTATTAAAAATAATCCTCATATTTATAATTGTGTTGGTTTTACCAATTACTTCTGAGCATCTGAAAATGAGGTACTATGTATAAAAATGATTCTAATTTCTAAACGGTTAATGTGATATTTTTGTTAAACCCCTTGAATTAAAGCTGAAAGTCTACACTTCAATCATATCTTGATGGCTTCCTTTCAAATCCATTGTGGTGGTGTACAGAGGCAAAATTACGAGGATTGTTTCACTGTCCAAGTACTTACGTACCTAACTGCACATACCAGCGTATTCTGAAATTGAAATTGATTTCATCGCCACTGAGATACAAACAGGGATTTGTTTTCAAAAGGATGACGCTGCACAGAAGGATACCTTATTTGGTACCAGCCACAGATGAAACCCCATGTTTCTGTAGCATTGAGAGCAGGTGTTCAGCTCTGCATGTCAAGCCATGACCTCTGGTGTCAGCTTACTCACTTTTATGATGCAACCATCACGACATTATGTCAGAAACTGGCCAGCTGTTATTGCGTCTCTCATTTAGATATTTTCTATGTAGGACGTTATGTGTATTACAAGATAAGGAACATATTTTTTTAATGTTTCTCCAAAGTGATAATGTATTTGTAAAAGTAATGAAGTGCAGATCAAGTCATACACAGTGCAATAAAACCAACTTGAAGAGGTGCAATCTTGCTTGCAGTGATAATTCTGTTGTCTGCTCCCCGTAACGTCAGTTGCTCTTGATAACAGTAATTTTAAGAATTTGAGGATGTGAACAAAATTTTTCGAAAGATGTTGGCTTTGATGTGACCTGAAGACTTTTTAATAGGATTGCTTAAAATCAAAATAATCTCCTGGATCTTATAGCTGTCTCAAAAATAAAATGCTCACACAAGAGTTGCAGCATTGATCACGGCAAATTGTTACATTCTTTTTGTCTCAAAGCTCTCAGACGGCAGCTGCATGAGCCTTTGGTTCCTTTCAAGTTATGGATAAAGTTGTGAAATGTTTAAGCCCATGTCCAGGGGCTGTCAAGTTGTCCCTTGCTGACAGTGGTCTTGTTTTTCTCTACAGGGACAATGTTGATCCCCACTCTGGTGTTTTGGGGGTCGAATGCTCTGCTGCTGTTGGTGGACACCACTGGTAAACCCTCCTTCATCACCCGCTACCGCATCCAGGTGGACAAGAATAACCCGGTAGGCTCCGGGCTCACGCTATGATTGTCATTAGTACCACCTGCAAGGAGGTTATGTCTGTTTGTTTGCTGGTTTATTTGTTTGTTTATTTTTTCAGCAGGATTACACACAAAGTACAGAACCGATTTGCACCAAACTTGGTGGAGGGACGGGGCATGGGCCAGGGAAGAACCTTTTACATTTTGGGGCAGATCCAAATCATTTACTATGAATTAGATTTTTTTTTTTCTCTGAACTCTGGTGTATGTTGTTTTGACAATGTCCTCGGTGGAGGTTTTTGTTCTCTACATGCCATTCTAGTTAGATATTCAGTCTGTATCTTGTTTTGATCTTGTTTAGTATTTTTTTCCTCTGTATTGCTCTGTTTTTCATCCAGTTTCACTATATCAGGATTTTAGGTGTCACTTATTTCACTTTTCTTTCTTTCCTGTTTACTAAATAGATATACTAGATACTAATCTTTTTTTGCAGCCAGTTACCATTGAACTACTACTAATACCACCACTTGAACTACTATTTCCAGTACCTCTACTGTTATATTGTGATACCAACACCACTTCAACCTCTACTTCTAGTACCAATTTTGTTAACTGTGAAGTGAACGGCTTCTTCTAGTTACATCAATTTATGGCCCACTTTTAACCTATGACACATCAACTGCTATCATTTTCAGTGCTGAGTAATGATTATAAAAATAATTTTATGGGGTTCCATGTGGTGAAGGATGATAAATCCATCTAATGTCAGTCTCCTGTATTCTTAAGTACACTTTAACTGAGCATGAATGATTGGATAGATAAATGAACGAAGATAAATGAAAATGGACTTAGTTCTTTGACAACGAAACATTTAAATGAGATTTATGGGTAGTTAGAGGTTTGGTTCCCCCAGACGTTGTTGATAAATCAATGGTCATTAATAGGGAACAAGCTCTTAGTCATTGTTGGAAAATGGTTATAGTCACATCACTGACATCGCAATAATGATCAGAGCTCAAAAGTGTCTTGGGAAAATGAAATAATGAGTTAATAAATGAAATAATGAGTTAATAAATGAGCACAATGATGAATAAATAAATACGTCTAAATTTTGCCCAAAAAAAAAAAAAAACACGAAATGGGAAATTAATTGATAAATAATAGAGCATTATTCTGTATTTATTGATTTCTATACATAATTATGTCAATAAATTTCCTAATTATTTATTTCTTTATATTATTATTTTTGCATATTCATATATAAATGTATTCACTTATTTGTTTTTTAATTTCCTATTTCACTTTTGGGACCTCATAAATGAAATTTACAAACATGCTTTGGTCATTAATAGTCACATATTAGGTTTGCTTTTTTTTTTAGGACATAATGTGATAAAGTTTTAAATGAAAACAACTAATCGATTAGTAAAGAAATATCCTACCCCATCCTTTTATCCTGATAAAACAAAACCCCAATATTTCCTATTGTGTGTATGTGAGTGAACACATGAACATACTGTACATGCATGGCCGTCGTCGTTCTAGATGTGACGTGTCCACATGTCCGTCTGACCAAAGTCCTCCCACTGTGTTTGATTAACCGATGTTGTTGGACACTGCAGCGATAAAGACCGACATTACTGATAACCAGGGCTGGAGGTGACTCTGGGAATGTAATCAGATTACTGATTACCTTTCAAAGATTATAATTGAGAGCGCAGTGCACAGGAAGCTCATGCTCACTAATGGAATGAAAGTATCCTCAGCTAATTTCAGCAGGCAGTGTGTTCAGGTTTTACTGATAATCAAACTAGTACGCAGACTTTTTCTCTGAATGTACTGCCTGGCATGGAGCTTGTTTCCCCTTCAGAAATCGCTTCAACAAGCTTTGCATGTACTGTATAGGGTTTATCTCCTCTGTAGGGTGACATACAGTTTCAACATAACGCTTCTCTTTGTAACAGTCAATAGTAATAAGCCGATGTCAATAATCTAAAACTATATCCTCTGTGATGGTGCGACCAAGGAGTCACCAAGTGTTTGCTGTGGCTTTCTATGGTCCAGTACTCTGAGAAGAGATACTTCAGTTCACTGACTGACAACAACTATCTGAGCTTGAGCCATACAGGTCATAGACAAAGCTAGGTTGCGTTGTTGTGTAGCAACAGTACGGCTTGCACAACACTGGTTGTGCAAGCTGTTTGTATCTTAAATTAAGTGATTGGAGTTGCGTGACTGAGCCCTTTGCCAGTTGTCAGATGGCCATTTTTTTTTAAATAAGAAAAGTTTTGAGTCTTAAGTCACTGTTTTCGTATGAGACCAACCAAATAGCAAGTGCATCTCACTGCCCTTATCATTTGTGGACGGCTTTAGATTTTTCAAGTTCAGTTACATTTTTTTAGTTACAGTTACAATTCTGAAAAATTGTTAAATAAGAACAAACTCTAAAATGCATGACGTGTGGGTGCACTTTGGTCATTTTAAAAACCGCCCATTTCAGCCATCTCCCAAACTAAATCAATGATTTTTATGTCGACGAATGTAGTTTTCCAGTGTTTGACAGGCAGCTATTGGTGTCTGTTCAGCTCACTATGGCATATAAGTCAACTAGCAGAGAGTTCGAGCCTGCTGGCTATAGGTAATCCGTCACTGTAAACGGTGTGACCTGTGTTTTGCACCTTTTTCAACATAAGACATTTTGCCACGCCTCATGTTGATTAGGTGGTGTTGCTTGCTGGAAGGGTTGAAAAGAACACCTCTGCTTTTACTACTATGACGTCTCAAAATGTCTGCCGAGAAAGGTCCGTTCTTTGGTCGGTGTGTTTGTACTTTGGTAATCACACATGTAATTGCAAAACAGTGCCGTGCTGTAAAAAGTGTAAATCTGTGTACACCTCAGACACATCCAGTGCATGTGCTCACACAGAGACACACATACACACACACAAAGGTCATGATATGTCCATGTGTTTATAACCAGGGTCCAAAGGTTAATGGTAAAAAGTCAAGCCAACTGTCATTTATGGACAACCTGGAGCTTTTTTTTTTTTTTTTTTTTTAAGCTGATACAAGAAGCTTTCATTGAATTTAGTAGAATAAATATTTTAGTAACAAAGTATAAAAAAGATTGAAAAAAAAAGTGCAGGTGGTGGAAAACCTAAAATAAAATGAACCACCACATGTAGTGCTCCACTTACTTCTCGTTTCTTAAGAGACAAGCAAAAAACTCTGAAGTCAGCGTTTGAACGCACTTGTTGTAAGCCACCAAATGAAAGCATCCGCCAAATTAATTTCATGTTATTGAATTTAAAACAAATATATTTGTCATTCACTTAAAAATTATTCAGACGCGTAACAATGCATACTTTTTGAGATCCTATCTAGAATCGACCTCTCTCTGACTCTTCCCTCGTCCTCCAGGTGGATCCGGTGAAGCTTCGCCACGCAGTGAGGGTCGTCGTCTTCAACTATGTGTGCATCTCAGGGCCCATGGTGGTGGCGGCGTACTACCTGATGACCTGGACAGGGAACCCCTGTGGGCCCGAGCTGCCCACCTTCCACTGGGCCCTGATGGAGCTGGCTGTCTTCGCCATCTCAGAGGAGCTCCTGTTCTACTACTCACACAGGTAGGGATCATTAGATTTATTTTAACTTGTCAAAGTGCCTTCCCCAGGCAGGATTCAGTTGTCATTGGAACACGGAGCGTTGTGCATTACTGCCACCTTGTGGTAAGAGTGAAAGGTTTGAATATAAAGAACATTTTCAGCCTCAAAGAGCCACTGGCATGGCTGTAAGCTTTTATTCTTGTTGTTAAAAATGTATCGGTGGATAACTGGGTCTTCATCGCTCTTTTTTTCTCTCAGGCTGTTCCACCATCCCGGCCTCTACAAGCACTTCCACAAACAGCACCATGAGTGGACAGCTCCCATTGGAGTCATCTCCATCTACGCCCATCCTCTGGAGCATGTGGTGAGAGCCCAGCGGCCTGTGCGAAACAGAGAACCGTTGATGTTAGGAGCCAAGCCTCTTCTCCCCCCCACTGAGCCGCACGCCAGCTGCAGCTGTCACACATAAACCGAGCGTGTTTCATTTTGATATCTGGAATCCGGACAAACCTGATCCTGGAAACAAAACTTATCTCACTGGTTTTTGTCTTCAACCAGAATCAGCTGTTGAAATGCTGTCGTGAGGCTGAGTCTGTTTCACCTCTGACTAGGATTTTGAAAGTCTTCCTCGGCCATGAAACCTGTTTGTTCTCCCTCCTTGCTGTTAGATCTCCAACATGCTGCCGGTGGTGGTCGGACCTGTGATCCTGGGCTCCCACCTGGCCACCACCTCCCTCTGGTACTGCGTGGCTCTGGTCAGCACCACCATCTCCCACTGTGGATACCACCTCCCCTTCCTGCCCTCCCCGGAGTTCCATGACTTCCACCACCTCAAGTAAATCTGCCTGCCCACTTTTCCAGGAGAGCATTTAATGGGAGTTAATGGTTTTTGTTTCTTATTCATCTTTTGAACTCTTCTATTTAAAAAAAAAAATCTAGGAATTTATTAGCGTTGAATATTAACAACTTGGTACCTGTACTTAAATCAGTTAGCGAGACTTAGTCAGTGGACGATGTTCCTAAATGTGCTTGTCTCAAAAGGACCTTGTTTACTGTTCTTACTTGCAACATGAAACATAAAACTCTTCATGTGTGGGGACATAAAAATCTTTTAAACAAATCGGCTGGTGGCATTCTATATATTTGTTAATGTCAAAAAATCCTACAAAAAGACCAAAACCAACAATGTGTTATTCCGTCTCTAACCAGTCTAACCTCCCTGCCCTGTCTGTGGCCCGTTGGTTCCTACTGAAGTTGTAAATTTTTAAAAACTGGTCACAAATATATCGTTTCATTTTTAAAAAAATGCTAAATAATTTTCTCAAACAGCTGTTGTGTTTGTAGTTTTTAGCAAACGCTACTCAAACAGGAGTAAATACTATATTTGTTGGGGACCATCAGACTATTCAGCTGCAGATTAATACACTTCTGTTGGTCTAGTGAGTATTTACAGGAGCAAGATGGTAAATGTGGGATTGACTCAAAATAAAACTACAGTGCGTGTGTTCACAGAAATGAAGGAACATGTGAAATTTGTGAAAACCCCAATTTTTTCTGGCTCTAGGTTCAACCAGTGTTTCGGGGTCTTCGGTGTGCTGGACCGGCTCCACGGCACCGACACCAAATTCAAGCAGACCAAGCAGTATGAACGCCACATCCTGCTCACAGGCCTCACCCCGCTGACCGAGAGCATCCCTGACTCACCCAAGAAGGGCCAGTGATGACCTGCGACCCCTGACCTCTAACCTCAGGACCAGGCCTCGCCAAGTTTGGGGAATATCCCCACGATGTGTAGAGACAAAATTTCCAATCAACTTTATAATGACGATTAGATTTCTGTTATTTCAATCCAGAAAACCTGTTGGATCAGTTTCAGACTGTGAAAGTCTCAGCTGCACTTGATATTTTTCCGAGTAGAAAAATTGTGCTTGCACTTAACCAGATGAGCAGTTTTAAATGTTTAGAGTCTAAGTTCACTGTTGATGTAATAATTGTAAACCTGTTTCCTCTCGTGACTTCATCCTTCTGTGACCTGGGAAGACTTATTTTAGCTCCCGGTTGACTCATTGATTGTAATATCGCAGAGAAGTCAGTAGTTCAGGGTTATCTGGTAACATCCTATGAAAGAAGCCCATAATATATGAAGTTATGCGTGATGAAAAAAATTGAATACTCAGGATAATTTTAAAAAAAAGAGTAATTCAAAATTTTGACTTACCATTTTTTAATTTTATTTTGATCATGACTAACTTTTTTATGCATTTGCTTAATAATTTCAGGATTTTGAATTTCAGGATTTTATTCGAAATTAGAGCCAAATCTCACAAATACCTTGTTTACGGGACAGTTCCCTGCTCAGGTAGATTTCAGAATTTGGTCGTTGATGTGAGTGAAAACAAATAAATCCACTTCAGTTACATTTTTACTTGTCCTGTAACACGCCACAGTTTTTATTCTGTCCCTCCTCGCTGGTTAAAATAAACTGTAAGAGGAAACTCTGCAGTCTGAACGAACCACTCCAGCTCTACTCGGTGTAAAGCACCCGAAATGTAGTCAACATGGGTGAGAGAGAGAGAGAAGTGCTTTATGCTGCGTTCACAGCTTCCAACATTCCTGAATAAAGACAGAGAGCTACAGCTAACAAGTTTCAATGTACAAATCATTTCAGCATCAACAGATTCTGGTATTAATTTAAATAAAACTTCCTGGTGGTTATAAAATGTGAAATTGTCACATTATGGAAATGTTGATCATCTCCCAGATTCCACTAACTTGTTTAAAATTGTGTTTGGACGACAGCCACTAAACAAAATGTTCTGTTCTTTATGAATCTTAGCTTTAACTCCAGTTATTATAATTATAGTTTTAAACGCTGTACTGTTAATTGAGTCATGTTTAGTCACCAGTCCAGACTCTTGTGCTGCGTTCCTTTGCTGCTCAGACAGAAGACACCTTTGCACTTTTAATTTCCATGGCACTTAAACATACCCCTGAATGTTATGTGTCTTTTGTATTACAGAAGACCTCCATGATGTTGAGTGTTTTGTTTTTTTTGGGGGGGGGCATTTGATTAATTAAAAACAAAAGCAAAAAAAAACAAAAACCCAACATCTACTGTGATTGATACAATGTTAAGAATATTTTTAAGTGGACTGTTTATCATTGAAACAATAAAAAACAAAAGGGAGATTAAGAACTTTTCATTGTTTTTTCGTCATTTCTGCACCGGTGACAGAACAAAAAAAAAGAAAACCTTGCACACACAAAAAAAAAAAAAAAAAATTATGTAATAACATGTAATAGTTTAAGATATGGAGCTAAATGTACAAGCCAATCTGGCTTTGGGCGTTTCAATCTTCTCTGCAAAGTTCATTATCTCTGACACACAACAGAAATAATCACTCAACAGTCGGTGTGTTTGAGGTTTTTTTGTCCGTTTTGTGTTTTTTTTCTTTATTAAAGGAAAGCATAATTACTAGAAATTACAAATAACACTAATAGCGAATCACATCAGCCTACAAAGCAGATATTATGAATATTAAATGATATTATACAAGATCTCATTCAAGTATTTTACATTTTTCCATTTTATATATTTTTTTGTTCTTTTCCTCATTTTCATCTTTTTTTCCTCATGACAAGCCTAGGATATTGTAATGTAATGAACTATTTTAATGGTTCATATACAGTTATCTCTTATTCATATGGCTTTATGGAATTTTGTCCTTTTTTTCAGTCTCCAGACATCATTACCAGCCATATTCCTCTGAGCAACATCACAAACCCCAGTCAGGTACTTCCTCTTTTTCTCGTTTTCTGCTCGTCCCTCTCTTCCCCACGTCCATCAGTCATCTCTCCAGTGTCCGGCCTTCTGGCCAAGTCCATGTAAAACTGACGAGCGGAGGGTGCAGCGCCCCCTACAGTTTGTTTGGCCAGCTAGCAGCAGTTCTAAGCTGATATAGAAGGCTGAAAACTCCCAAAACACCTGAAACCCCCCAAACGTCCAGTGCCAGGTGATAGCAGGCGATGATCACATTAGAGGGAGGGATCATGCGACTGCCCGAGGAGGAACGCCCCCTAGTGGCGGCCCGTCATGTCTGCGGCCACACACCAGCTCACCCATTCAAAGGCTTGCACTGGTTTTGGGAAATGAATGGAGTTTTGCTTTTCTGATTATTTTCTAGCTCTTTTTTTTTTTTCCATCTTTGAACCTCCAGTAAACAACTTGATGCATCAACTGTAAGCTTCTGAAACTGATCCAAATCTCCCTGAAGTAAAACAAACAAGACATTAAACTGTGTGTGTGTGTGTGTGTGTGTATGTGCGTGCGTGCGTGTGGGGGGTGTGGGGGTGGTACAGCTTCGCTCTACATTTTCATGTTTCAAACGATTCTGGGTTTAGAAGAAGCAACTGAAGAACAGAAACACTGGCAAGACAATGTGATATCCACCTCCACTCTGCTGAAACGTCAACCCACAGGCTGAATGATTTTTTTTTTTTTTTTTTAAACACCTAAAGACCTAGACTTAAAAAAAAAAAAAAAGACAAACAAACAAAAACAGGCACAGGTGTCCAACACAGTCTCAACTAAAAATTTCAGGCTTTTTTCCAAATCTAATTCCTAAGATTTTCAATGATTTGACTGTTCTCTGCAGCAAAAACAGCAACAAACATTGCAGTAGGTCAACGGAAAATGGGTCACTTCATTAAGCATCTTGATAACCTTATGTGTATTAAGGCTCAAGATTTTTTTCCCCAGAACTTTATGAACTTCGGGCTCAATTCAAACCCCCAAACAAATAATTTTTATCCATTTTTAGACCTACTGTTTGTAGAAAAGCTGGAGGCTGAAGATTTAATAATTTGTTTGAGTCACATTAACAGTTTGTTGCTGCTCTGTCATCTTGGCAAAAAGAGAAAATTAACTGATTTCAACATGAAACACTATAAGCTTGCAGATTTTGCTATTCGCTGAATACCTGTTGACGTCCTGATGTCAACTTTCCCTTTTGTGATGTGAACTATGTTCCTGCCTCTAAAATCCACCGACGTTTTAACAGCCTGACACAAACCCCACCTCCATCATAACAACGCTAGAAACACTGCAAATTGAAATTAAAAAGCATTAAAAGATAATTATGAGACCATTAAAAAAAAGTTAGAGTACGTACAAATGTAAGGCAAATATATAATCTGTTCTATAAACAGTAAAACAAGTAGCAGGGAGCTGTAATCATTTCTCTTCATCTGTCAAATTCACATTTACAATAATGGAGGAGGAGAAAAAAAAAAAAAAAAAGAAAAAAATCACTATTTGATATCATCAGTACTCGAGTTGGATAAAGATTTATATATCCACACAGCTTACTGTAGGAAGAGTGATAACAGAACAGAGTGAGAACAAACAATCCAAACTTAAACTTTTGTCCACAACGAGGCAAGACGTCGAGCTGTGTGTTTAGTATTCATCTTGCTCATGCTGCTACATCTGTACCTGTGTGCGGCTACACCTGTCAGTGTTCATGCCTGTAAATGATGTGGGTATCTGTGTGTGAAACATGAAAGAGGCAGCGACCGCCCGTGGCCAAGTGTCAGCCTTGTTAAGCAGCGAGTTGGCGAGCGAACAACAGTAAAGCCAGAGGCCAAATGTCTGAGCCTCATTAGCGTCTCCACCCAGAGCACCTGTGTCAGAACCCGTCGGCTCTCCTCAAAACCATCGTTTCTTCAAGTAATCCAGATTGATGATTCCAGTCTTGTAGTGTCACTGATGGTTGACTGATGGATGGATGTCAAGCGGATGGATGAATGGATGGATGCAGCTCGTCTGATGTGGAGGCAGAGGGGGACAGAGAAAGTCAGGAAGCACAAAGGGAGATCCATGAGGGATCTTACCTTCCCAACTCCACACTCAAGTGTTTTTTTTTTTCCTTTTTTCCTTCCAGGGGGTGGGGGGTTGGGTGGGTGGGGGCTGACGTGTTTCAGCACAAAAAGCCACGACTTGCAAACACAGGGAAGAATTACTGGACATGTAACAGACCAAATGACACTTGGAAGACAGCTCAGAAAAGGTGATGGAGGGGAGTGAGGGGGGATGGAGAACAGTTTGGCAGACACAGCACCACTTAGTGGCCTCTGCTGGAAATGGTGACCGGATACATGGGTGATTTCAATGCTGTACAATCGACACTAAGGTGGCGGGCACAAGTTCGAAGCAGTAAAACCATTAAAATAAGGCAACTTTCAATGATCATGTCCATACTGAGGGGGTGGACAAGTCTTTTTTTCCTCTCTTTTTATCATTTGGTTCTTCAATGTTTCTCCCCTAAATGTACAGCCATAAAGTAAATCAAATATTTCGAATTTTTAGCCCCTTAGCTGCGAGCACTCAGGGCTCTGCGGATGGAAATGTCAGTCGCTCGGTTCAAACCACTTTGGTCCGGTTGGATGTCAGGAGCATCACGGCCTCCACCTAGCTGCGAGCGGGGCTTTTTCAGATGCTCAGTGTAGTTCAAACTATTTCCAAGTCTCCAATCCCTCCACATGCCGAAGAAATAATAATCATTAATCTGAGATCTGGGCAAGGAATCAAGTATCTTTCAGCCAGCGGGACAGTGATGATCAAAGCAGGGGGAGGGGGGAGGGGTCAACATGAAGAGAAAAAAAAAAAAAAAAAAAAAAATATCCAATCACCGCTAAAACCATCCACTGCGTGGAGTGGCAATGGCATATAAAATTAAAATATAAATTAAAAAAAAAAATTCTTTGCCTTAAAAAGATCGAATGAGGCAAAAGGTAATTTTTCCTCAAAAACTTAAAACTAATGAATAAAGCATTTTATTTATTTCTTCCTTATTTTTTCAATCAAAAATTGTAATAGGAAAAAAAAATTATTCTCATGCTTGAATGAAAAGCTGGACGCCCCCTCCCCCCTCCTGTGGCGCAGAGAGAACCGGCGTCTTGCAGACGTGGTTGAGTTGATCTGTGCGTGCCGGTGTGTTTGTGGGGTTACTTCAGTGTCTTGGCAATTGGCGCAGGCTCAGCAGTGGGGGCGGGGACTTTCTGGCTGGTGGGTTTGGCATCATCCTTGGCTGCGGGGCCCTGGGCAGTGGGGGCGGGGCTAGGGCCTGAGCTGGCCTGGCTGTGGGGCCGGCTGGAGGGCTGCGAGGTGTGCCGGCGGCGACCGTCCCCGCTGGATGAGTGTCTTCTGCGGCGTCCTTCCTCCATAGGCGGCTAAATCCAGACATAAGAGATTAAATGGAGGATCACTTGTGTCAAATCGTAATGTAAATTTGATCATTCTATCTGCGTTGCCAAGTGCATGGAAGCAGCTACTTGTTCTTTTATTGAACATGTATGAAACAAATTGGATATATCAGTCTCAGAGGTCACATGATCCAGTCAGGACATAAAGTGACTGATGGGCAGTGACGACCCCAGGGTATATATATTTTTTATTAGCGTTGTCATTAATAAAATTCAATCTTATTTTCAAATATGAGGTGCCACTTTTTTTTTTTTTTTTTTTTAAACTGTAAAGGTGGACATTTTTTTCAGAAAGAAACCCTCATATTTTAAGTGAGTTTACTTGGGATAAAAAAAAGGTACAGAATGCCAAAACTGACAGATGATAACGAAGCAGTGGTGGCCACTTCAGGCACCCCAATACAAACTGTAGAAAGTGACGTTGCCATTTCTTTTCCAAACTATTGGGGCACTATGTGGCATGAGTTTAAGCTAAACACTCGGTGAACTGATGTATCTTTTCAGGGTCCAAGAGCCCTACCAGTCAGCCTTTATAAAAATATTCTACTTACATCAATCCTGAAATCTTCCAGACGTTTAAACTTGCTCAGATAGTCCTGCAGCTTGGGATCGATCTCCAAGGTCTTGGCTTTAGAGTATTTAAGGAAGGCCCAGAACTTCTCCAGTCCATAAAGTTGGCCTGTGAACACGAAACAGATGCAATTAGATGGGGGTGAGAGTGAACCCTTTTCCATAAAAGACAAAACCTCAACCAGAAACTTTGAAGTCAAAAGTATGACAGACCTCTGTTTTATTAAGAAAAGGTTTTGTCTTCTCTGATCTCTGTACACCGTGTGCTGTTTTTGTCAGGTTAACTCACCAGCCTCATAGTCTTTGACAGTCTCCTCCTGGAAGTCCCTAAAGATGTCTGGCCTAAACTTCTTCTCTAGACCATAGCTGTAGTACCTGAAGAGGCACTCCAAACCATACCTGCGACACGTACACACACACACACACACACACACACACACACACACACACACACACACACGTACACACACACACACGTACACACACACACACACACACACACACACACACACACACACACACACACACAACATGAAGGAGACAGTTCAAGAGAACAAAACAATGGAAAACAACGTGTTTGGGTGGATTCGGACATGGCTTATATGAAGTGATATTCATTACAAATGACTCAACTGGTGGTCTTTTAAAGTTTGACGATCATAAAATAGACAAAGCAACCAAGTAAATGCCAAATAAACACTGCGGCTTAGTCTGCACCACACAGGCCTAAGGCAGGTTATCGCCGCTTTTAAAATGAGTGGTAGTAATGAGGAAATGATGGTTCCTGTGCAAGAGTTTTCTGTAAAAATGTGCAGAATAAGTATCAGTCCAAGTGATCCTGAAAGCATCTTTAACCCTGATCTTCACATCATGACTGAGACACAAAAAAACATCAGCAACAGTAATCTGAGCTCAAATTAGAATCAACATGACTACAATAAAGTTGTGCAGGAACAAGTCATTTGGAAAAATGGTTGTGGGTGAATCTGTACCAGTTTAATTTAGTTTTCTTTGCTTTTATTGCTCACTAAGTCTGGTCCAATCAATCCGCCCATCTTAAACTCACTGTAAACATTGATTTTAAGACAGAGGTCACGTGTTGTTCCTCCATACTCACCCTGGTAAATACAAAATCCTATGAACAAGCATTCTCAGGATAAGGTTTGGGTAGTGAGTTTTTGTCTTATTAAAGATACTGTATATACACCTGCTTTAAAAAAAAAATTTAAAAAAGCAACAAAAAAAAAAAAAAAAAGCATCCATCCGTCACTGGTCAGGACTCTTACCTGTATCCTTCTTTACCGTCCTCGACCACCAGCTGTCTGAACTCTTCGTACATCTTCCTGTTGAAGTGATCCCGCAGGAAAAATGACCAGAAACGGAAGAGTGTGTTCATCTCCTGCGATTGGCCGATTCCCAGCCGCTTTCGCTCTGTGATCGGTCGAGAGGAGACAGATAAAATGGACAGGGTTATTTAAAAAATAGAAAGGTAAATTTTATTTCCAACGGAAGAAGGCAAGATCCACGACAGGATTTTTCTGATGTTTGAAGACAGAATAAACAATAAAATAGAAGAGAAAGAGGAATACGTGTGTACCATTTAGGCAGCGCCGGCGGTACTTGTGGTAAACGTGTTGCGTGAAGCCGTTCTCCTTAAGCAGCTCGTGTGATGGGTGCTGGAACTTGGGGAGGGACTGAGGCGTGCAGCCAATGTTACCCAGGGCAGGGGTGCCCTCTGATGGGCTGGCGTTAGAGCTGAGAGGGAGAGAGGTGGAGAACAGAGAGTGAGTCCAACCGCATCAAATATTAGAACGACTTCATTAGTAAAGTTAGTCCTGACTTTGAGATCATTTTATGCTTTTATACAAAGGAAAAGAAGCCCTTCACTTTATGGTTTAAAAAGCCTGACATTAGGGTGGGATGGACATAATATAGGCAACTTTAACTGTTACAGAAACTTAATGTTATCCTTAAAAGACCACAGTAAAGCCTTAAATGTTGCTTTTGAAGTGTCTGCTCCTACACATTTAATCAATTTAAGCTATTTTACTTCTTCCCTAACCTTGCAAAGTAGGAAGTTTGTTACTTTAAATTCTGAGATTTAGGCCCTGCGTTTGTTTTAAAGGGATGTGCAGACCCATTAAGAAATAATTAAGGTGTTTTACTGTTAGGTTTAAAATGTTTAGTAATGTCTGGCTCTAAAAAACAAACAAAAAAACAACAACCAATAAACCAATTACCGCCCAACCGATACTGGTGAATTGCTCACCATTGCTGGCCATCACCTTTATTTCCAACACTAATTATGCTTCATCATTTCCCTTTAAAATCCATGACTGGTACATTTAATGACTGCAATTTTTCTATTTGTCTTATGTCCAAAAATAATCAAAATATATCCTGGCCAAAAGGTGAAATCTTATGTTTTACAACTAAAATCAGTTTTGGTGCTGTTCACAAGGTTTTAAGACAAACATTACAGTCCGGAGCAGTCAGTTCACCTGACGGAGGCGGTACGTGAGCGATGCTCTCTGGAGTCCATCACCCAGCCAACGTGGCACTCCATGGGCGGGTTGGAGCTGTGTCGGGTCTTCCTCTTCCTAGGCGTCTGAAAAGTTACAGAGAACATTTTGTAAAGGTGGGCTGAAAGTAACTGAACTGTCAATAACTGGCTACTAATATTTAGTTAAAACCTTAACAAGTCTGACTTCACCCCCACTCGTCAGCCATCTCTTACCTTGGCGTCGACAGGCCGACTTTCTTTAACCACTGGGTAGAAGCGCGGCGTCATGGCCGGATCCTTCCGGTGAGGGGTGCGAGGCGTGCGGGGCGTCCGGGCACTGCGGTAGTTGGGCGAGTCAGGCACGGTAGTCGGGAGCGAGCGAGCTGTTGAGGAGGGCTCAGGGGCACCGAAGAGTTTGTTTGCCAAAGCGTCTGTGGGAACTGAGGACGTGAGGGAAGAGATGGGTCACAGAGGAGCAGAAGGTAAATAATTAAAAGACAGAAACGACTTCCAACAGGGTAAAAGCTTCTCCAGAACTGTTCACATGTTTCACCACTCCTCAAACTGGACTATTTTCAAACCAACAGTCCTAAGACTTTAAGAGTAACTCAATATGATTGACTTTTATCCTAGCTATCCTGAAACAAAACTCTTTTAAGTCATTAAGAGATAATCTAATGCCCCAACATCGGTGATCTAATAGCTTCATTTATTTCTCAGTGTGAACACTCAGAGTTGCAGGGTTTATGATTGATGGTGAGCGGGCAGTAAAACGACAGTTTTTACCAATTCAACACAATGACAGATGAAGGAGCAGGGTGTCGGCAAATTTAATCTACACGGATTTACGGACTTCATAAAAGGTCCTTTTCATGCCAGTTAGAATGAAAAACAAGACCCTTTTCATCACGAATGGGAGCAACTTTTGAAATCTAGGAGGAGTTATCAGAAGAAAAACAGCAAACTGACAACCTACATATGGTGTTGAGCCAATTTTTTTCTGGAATTTATGTTTGAAAAAGTGGGGCTGTATTATATTCAAAGTCCAGAAGATTAGGTATTCACAAGTTGTTTTTTTAATAAAGAGTATCACTGGCTCCAGAGTGTGTTGCATCATGAGTTGTTTGCAGCCTTAATGTTTGCATGGCTAGGGAGTTGCTTAAAAACCATTTACAGTGAGTTAGTTAAAGGTAGTTAAAGTGTATAAGACACCAAGTTTGGCCTGGAGGCATTTCCGATGGTCTTTGTTTTTCTGTCGAAAAGGGAAATAAATTATGAGCAAAATTAAGGTCAGCAGCATCTTCTGATCTCCTGGTCTTTACCGCAGAGTGGGACTGAATCACTGGCCAAGCCGTCAAGACTCACTGCATGATCGGTAGCGTAGAGTGCGAGTATGTGACTGATAGACAAGCGGCACCGAAGCTGGATTTACTGTTTTTCTTTAATAAAAACTATTTCATGGTTCAGCTTTACTAGAGAAAATGCCTCAAGATTGAGGACCATGTTGTCTTTAGACTAATACTGTTTCTAAAGGACTAGTCTGAAAGTGTTTAATATCTTTCAAACTTCTTTTCCACAAAAAGATTTTAGAAAAGGGTTGTCTTAAGACTATTTAAGGCCCATCAGTTTTTGCAGTGACGTGTGGTGCTGGGAGGTGTTTAGGCGTGTGAGAAGTAAAGTGAACATTTCATTTTGTGACATCTCAGGTTAATCTTTGTGTCTCTTAGGTGTGTCCAGCTCCCGAGGCTAGGAACCCCTTCTCTAAGACAAAGTATGTGCCCCAATCGTTGAAAATCAATCCACAACTTCTAGTTTTAACTTGGATTCACCTTGTCAATGTATTCCAAGTAAAGACAAAAAGTCGATTAGGTAAATGCCTGAATTTGTGCACTTTTGTGCGTTTCCTTACTCTGCTGGGGCCGCGGGGGGCCCGGGGGGACTTCCTGGTTGGGGTCGACAGGGGGTTCGGGGGTCAGGCAGTCAAACTGTTCGCGGCTGATCAGGTGGACCTTCTTGAAGTTCTCCACCTCTTGCTGTAAAAGGGAGAAAGATCTAGTGTTAATGTGATGACAGGTGGGAAGACACCTTCCTCTTTCTACAGCTCTACTAGGTAAAGATTTGTAGATTGTGAGTCTATTTTGGCTAAATAAAAAAAATACTTTTGCAAGGAGGGGTTTTGAAGGGTTTGTTGGTATTTTACATACATGGTGAATTGTGCCAAATGTTGGGAGAACCTTCCTATAGAATTTAGCTTATCTCTGAAACAAAAATTTCAATAAAAACAATTACACACTGCAGGGAAACTCTAGAGCTTTACCAAAATACATAAAGATTAAAAAAAAAAAAAAAAAAACCCCAACAGAAAAATAACCCTGGGACATGAAAGGAAATGTTAACAAATGGATCATCAACAGACCTTATCTGCAGCAGCCTTGAGATTGAAATGCAGCAACAAAACATGGTTGCCAAAAAAACTCTTTTCAGCGTCATGTTTGATGTCTCTTACTGTTCTGACGCGAGTACACCAAGCAGCTGGGGCACATCAACACAAACCCTGAATTTTCCACAAGTAAAGGCCTCCTAATAACACAACAGTTACTGTTCCTACTGCAACAACAGCTCATTTGAAAATCATACCACAAACACACAACAAGCCTTATGTACCAGTCCCCAAGCTTTTGATTATTTAACAACAGATGATCAAGTGCGACTCACACTCGCCCCCTCATTCCACCAAGTGTCCTCAGATCTTCGAGCGTCCATCTTTGTCTCCCCCTGCAGCCTATCACTTCAACCCCTCAGGCTGAGGCCTTGTATGTGGGGTTTATTTATAAACAAGCGTCCTCTGTTCCACACGCCGCTGGATGTGTGCCGGTGGGCACGTGAAGGTCCCACAAAGAGTTCAACAATGCTACAATGGGCAACAGTGACAACAAAAAAAAAAAAAAAAAAAAAAACTTTCTGCTCTGTGTTGGGTTTCCATGTCCAGAAACAGCTCTAACTGAAGAAGAATAAATGGACTCATCATCTGGCCTTGGGCAGAAACACCAGCAAAATGACAATGACGTAACGTGGAAGCTGTCAGAAGAGCCCGCCTTGAGTTACGCTTCACTACGGGTTGCGTTATTCGACTCTAAAAATCTGACTGATACTCGCAGACATTCTGGTTGAGTCCTTGTTTTTATCTATGGTCGAGGGCTCTTTTCTTTTTCACACCAAAAAAAAAAAAAAAAAAATTTTTTTAGAAATTGTCCGGGTTTATTTTTATTATTTAAAAAAAAAAAAAAAAAAAAAAAAAAAGGGAAAATTTTATTTAAAAATAACAATTTCAGGACAAACACATTGTACTTAAACTATTGTTTGTTTCTTTTAAACTATTAACTAAACATATAACTTAGAGGGACTCTGTTGCCTAATCAGCAGCTCATTTGTGCTTTCTCCCTATTTTGGCTCTTTACTCTCTATTCCAAGTAGCATTTACTGTAAATGTGGTGATCAGTATCTACTTGAAACTAAACTCATAACTTTTGATTGGGTGATGACATAAAATCCAGTTGAAAATTGGTTCAAACCGATCGTTTCCTTTCAAGAGAAAAAAGGATTATTTTATATTTTTTGGAGAGAATAATTACAAACCAAAAACAATGAACCTCGTCCATGTTTAACTCTGATATCTCACACACACACACACACACACACACACACACACACACACACACACACACACACACACACACACACACACACACACACACACACACACACACACACACACACACACACACACACACACACACACAAAATTGAGGCGTCTCTTCTAACATTAATATAGGCAGCTGTTTGTCTTGCCCCATTCAAACTGTCCCTGGTGACAAAATTAGGATTATTATTATTACATTGGGATTATAGAAGATTTATATGTTGAAAAGGCTGACAAATTCTTACTGAAGGGTTCAAATACAAGCTGCATGTCGGCCAAAAAACATTTAGCAACAGACTTCCTAGTCTTATTTTGAACTGCAGGCTCACATGATTATGATTTCAGAAACATTTTGGAAACACGAGTCCCTTTTCTTCTTTCTCATTCTTACAACAGTTGGAGAGTGCGGTTGCTTTATTGGCAGGTCTCTTCACGTAACACACACACAGCAGCAAAGGCAGAATCATGGCCACATAAGAACAGCTTCGACGTCAGCCATGACAAACGGCCTCACCTTGATGGTGGCATACTCGGGCTCGTACGTGTCGTCCCACAGGTCCTGCTCGTAGTAGAAGAGCCCGTCGTTGATCACCTTGACCAGCTCGCTGGTCAGCTTGGCGCGCGATGTGTGGTGTCCCGTGCGGTCGCCCCCCGGGTGCTTCCGCAGGTAGGGCGGCGTCTGCGTCACAATCAGGATCTTGTTGACGTCGTGGTCGTCGATCTCACCGTCCGAGTCCTCATCCGACCAGTCGGTGAAGGTGTTACGCCGTCCGTCCATCTGCTCCATCTCCTCATCGAACATGAAGTCCAGCTCCTCTGGTTCGTCCTGCTCTGCTCCATCCTGATCAGAGTTCAAATCAAAACAAATAAAAAGGAATTATATGAAGGTGGTGGCTGATTATATGCGTTTACTTATTGATCACCATATGGTTGATTTCTTGCAGTTACTTAATTGAAATAAAAACAATTAGCTGATTAATCGATTAGTTTATCTTAAGAAAATTCAAAGGACAACAATTATGATAATCAATTTATCATTTAATGTCATTTATCAAGTAAAACTGGCAGATATTCTCTGGTTCCAGCTTCTCAGATGTGAGGATTTGCAGCTTTTCTGTAGTTTATATCCTTCTAATTAAATATCTGAGTTTTTTTGATGGTTGGTCAGATTAAATGAGCAATCCTAAAACATCACAATGAAATGACATTTAATAACCTTAATGATTGAATCGTCAAAATAATAGAGAAATGAAAATCATCAGTTGCAGCTCAGAAAAGAACAAATACTTGCAGTCCAAAGTTTTGTTCTTAGGGCAATAACAATTAAGAGACAGTTCAAACACACCTTATTTCCTGAGGTAGCAGGGGAGGGCGAGGAGCCAGGCTGGGGCACAGGGGAGCGAATGGAGTCGTCCTTCTCCCTCTGCTGCTGCTGCTGCTGCTGCTGCTGCTGCTGCAACGAGGGGGCCTACATCAGTCAACCAACACCGGGCGCACAGGAGGAGGAAGGTGGCGGTGGTGGACGCGGATGTGGAAAGCAGTGAACGGATGGAGGAATGGAAACCGACGTGGAAAGTTAAGAATGAGATGAGGAGAAGGTAAACTGATTTTACTGTGGTTTTCTTGTGCCAGAAAAATGCATGACATCGCTAAACAAAAAGGCGTCCAACTTTAAGGCAAAAGGTGAAATTTTAAAAGCAGACAGCTGCATGTGGCTGTGAAGATGAAAATCATTGGTTTTCCATAAACAAAGCCTACGGGCCAGCATGACTGAATTTTTTTTTTCCCCAGATAATGACTAAATGATTCATTTTCAATATCAGTTAATCTGAATGTCTGAAAATAGTGCACCACTTTTTTCCAGAGGCCAAGGTGAAGTATTCAAATTGATTATTTTGTCAAAACAACAGTCCAAAATTCATAATTTCTATTCTCATTAAACTGTTATAAAACAGAAAGCAGCAAATCCTCACACTGGGACCAAGAAATGTTTAGAATTTTTGCTTGAGGAGTAACTTAATAATTAATTGATTATAATAATTGTTCGTGTTTGGTTAAGGGACTAATTGTTTCAGCACTAGTTGTATGGCAAAAACTTTTCAACAAAGTTCTATCATGAAAATAATAAGGGGATATGTATTTTTACGTGGGAATCTATTTTACTTTTGTAATATTTCATTTCAAAATTCAATTATTAAATCAGTCAAATTCAATCTAAGGAGTTTGTAGGTTTTCCTTCTATGCTTCTGGCTGGCAAGTGGCCACAAGGCATCATGGTCCATGGAAAAACCACTGAATGGAAAATGTAATATATAATGATCATGTCCGCGAGTGACATTATAAACGATCATCGATTGATTTCTTTGTCATGGATTTGAACATTCAAGGACTAAACAGCTACAAAACAACTTCAGATCCTTCTACAGCTCACAGTTCTTCTTCACTGCCTTCCTAATCCTTCTTAAAACTTGGTTGGTTCGACCTGAATTTCACCTTCTCTGCGCTGACCTTGGGTCTGGCCGGGGAGGGTCTGGGCCTCTTCTTGACCTCGATCCAGGACTCAGAGTCCAGGTCAGGAAGGCTGGCAGAGAGGCCCTTAGGCATCGTCTTGAGGTTGGAGGTGTCTGGTTCAGTCTTGGTCTGTTGCACTGGTGTGGAGGCCCTGGGAGACCCTGGGAGCAAACACAGAGGATCACAGAGAACATTTTACATGATTACCGGTACCAAAGTGCAAATTATGTTTCTTTTGAGAGATTTGAAATCACAAAATATGATACAAAACGAGCAGGTCAGTCTGCAAAAAGCTACAATTTTCAGGTTATATTTGTCTCTTACTGAGCCCTAAAAGTCAAAATCTGTCACTGCAGTAAAATTATTTTGACGTGTTTTCAATATATCTCATCGTTTCATACATTTTTTCAGGTAATAAGTGTCTGTAATCTTGAAAGAAGACAAAATAAGGCAAATCACCACAGTAAATAATCGAGAGAAATTACAGTTGATTCCTTTTCATAGTTCAGTTTCATTAACAGAAGCTCAGAGTACTCACCTCTGGGCTCATCGATCATTTGTCTTGGGACGAACTCAGGGCAGTTGATGAGCTGGGAGAAGTCGGTGTGGGTGTGGTTAGGCACGCTCAGGCCCGGCAAAGGCCACTTCTCGGGGTCCACCTTCCGACGGATCTTCATGTCGATCAGCTCCACTTCCTTACTGTCCTTCAAAGCCTGACGGGAGAGACGGTGGCTCGGTTAGTCGGTGCGTTAACAGAAATACAGTTCTATCTCTGCATAAAGGATCTGGCTGATGTCCAAGGACATGAGGTGATACATTCATGGAGCAGTAATGTTCACAGTGTGTTCAAAGAAAATGTGCCTCAGCTGTCTTCTACTTGAGGTGACATTTTTTTATGAAGAGCTAAAAGGAGAGAGATTTACTTAAAATGAAATTTTTAATTATTAGGATATAGATGACTACATTTTAATAACACCAATATTAGTACATAAGCCGTCAAATGTTTATAACCGCTTAGCTTTTACATTCTGAAAGCATTGGAATCTCTTTTTCTGCAGTTTGTTATTTTATATACGTGTTTCCTTAGTGTTCTAACTGCAAATGTAACTGAAACTCAGATTTTTATATGTACTGTAATTGCATACCATGTTGACATGATTTGTGTCTCATTACTTCAGTACAACAAGACAACAATTTCACAAAATATTGGATTTGATTAAAACATTTGTTCTGACCCTGTTTAAAAGTACCAGTGCTTAGGACTCAGGGGGATCTATTGGCAGAAATGTTATATAATATTAATAATTATGTTTTCACTGTACTCTATTTTTTTCATTAGCTTAGAATGAGCCCTTCGTATCCACATAGGGAGCGTGTCCTCTTCCACGGAGACCAGCAATTTGCACCGCCATGTTTCTACAGTAGCCCAGAAGGGGCAAACCAAAACACTGGCTCTAGAGAAGGCCTTTCGCATTTTTACGTTACCCGAAGGCCACCGTAGTCCTCCTACACGCTTGGAAAGGGAGGGGTGAGGGGAGGGGTATTCAGTTGGTTGCAATCTGCAACCTGACCACTAGATGCCACTAAATCCTAGACACTGTTCCTTTGAAAACACCTCATCCTCATCATCTCACATTATCTATCTGCAGCCTCACTGGTCACTTTTATCAGGAGAATCGGTGAGTCAAAGAAATGTGCTTACTTCCAGAATCAGGTTGATGTCCGTGGTGAGGGCCTGCACTCGGTGGAAACTGGCGATGAGTCCGATGGGCAGGAAGCCCTCCTGATCCATCTTCCTCCGCAGGAAGAAGTCGCGCTCCAGGTTGTCCAGGCTGAAGTAGTACTCACTACAGGGGGTGGAGGAGTGAGAAAACACATGGGCAACATTATCCTGTATATACTGACAAGTCAGCTGCTGCTGTTTGTTGTTTCCTTACATCTTTCACTTGTGTCTAACATGGGAGGGACTAAGACACGAGGAAAAGACAAAGTTAAGAGAAACAAACACAATTAAGACAAATGGGAATCCCCTATTTAAATGACTCAGAGACAGAATTAGAACAGGAGGGGCCCGCACACAACTGCATTACCGACACACAAAACATTTTGTGAAAACACTGGAAGCACAGACCGGTTTTAAATTGTGTCATGTGTAACCAAATACCTTCCAATCATAAACAGAAGATTTGACAGGATTTCAAAGCCTCTGAGTACTTTAATAAAGATTTAACTGAAGGGGGCACTGAGTGCAGAGAAGGAAGCTGCTCAACTCCTTCAGTTAGGTGCCAAAAAACTACTGTCTCAACACACACACTGTGTCATCATCTGGCAACGACTGAATGCAAATGTCTTGTGGGCAGAATTTGGGAGAGGTGTATTCTTATTGTGTGGCTTCCCATAAATGTGCTTGTATGTAAGAAGATGTTTTTAAAAAGTGTCAGATAAAGCATAAATTCAATAGTGACTTGAAAGAGTGAACTACTTTCAAAACTGAAAACTTGCAATTTTGTTGTACGACAACCCCCGAAATCTTCAACTCTGTCAGACTGGCCTTAACTTTTCGGGCATGTTTGCCTTTATTTGATAGCGGCAGCAGATACAGATAGGAAATAAGAGAGGGATATGACATGCAACAAAGGCCCCCCCTCCCCTGTTAGGAGTTAAACCGTGGCGGCGTCACCTGATCAGAAATTTGATTTACGGCCTGTCAAGCAAACTGTGGCTTCTCTACCAAAGTAGATAAATATTTTAATTTATTTAACCTTTTAATTATAAGAATCATAAACTACCTCATAGTTTACAACTGTTAATTGTAGCATAGATCCTGAATAGAAAGTTGGTTTTTGCTTTTATCACATTTTGGTTTCTTTTCTTGCTCCGATAATGTAACAAAAAACTAATCCAGGATGCAATAAGAACCAGAATTAATATAGAGAATCCAATTTGAGCCAATTTGAAGCGGAACAAATATGATCAGATTATTATCCGTTTCCACTCACCCTTTCAATAAAATAAATACTGGAATAAAGAGTATGTATAAAAGAGTACTCCATCAATTTAACATGGTGCTCCTACAACATTGTCCTACTCATGCTGAGCAGTTAAAAAAGAAGAATCAAACCCACAACGCAAATTGGGATTTGAGATTTCATGTAGCTCCTTCTGGAGCCACAAAACACTTTTTTTTTTCACATTTAAAGTACTGCTTCCCAGGACCAGTAAACAGACTCTGATGTGTTAAATCATCGGAGTCAAGATTTACCGTCTCAGTGCATTGGACAGATCAAAACACAAAATTATCAGGCAAATGTCTAACGCTGAGCAAGTTTATTATTGTGTCCTTTTTTTGTTTCAATGCTGAGATCAGAGTTGTTAAAGCCTTCTCCATTGATATGTAGTCAGAGAAGAGACATGAGGAGCTCATCACATCTGCAGCACGTCTGGAGGTTAGATCTGACTACGAACCTTCAATACAGCTGAAACACTAAAATTTTTTACAGTGTCTAGGTGTTGTCTTTGTCTCACTACTGTGAGACAGGAGCTAAACTTACATCTGCCTCTTGATGTAGTCCTTCAGCAGGTCTTGATCAACGGAGTAAAGGTCATTGCTGCTCATGTTGTCGTAGTAGTAGGTCACTGAGTTGCTGAACTTCTGGCCGTAGGATCCGTCTTTCATATCGTAGGACTTGTAGCCGTAGTGGTAGTCATAGTGGCCTTGACAGGACAGACACAGTCAGGTAGATGGACAGGCAGAGATTTTCTGAGATTTCTCAGTGAGGTTTAGATCACTTCAAACCTTATTAATTTTCTACAAAATATTTAACTCTCACGCTTCATTGATTGTCTATTCAAGTGAAGATGCCACAAACTAAAAGAACTAATCAGGTTGCTCCTTTATTGGAATATTTTAAAAATGTATGTTAATAAAAAAAATTTAAAAAAAAAAAGATTCACTGAGTATGAAAATATTTAATTCAATGGGTCTCCTGTACGGTGTCTCCTGTTCCAAGAAGCTATTCAAGACATTAATAAGAAAAACATAAATAATGTCTTAAAATGTAGTCATGAAAATGAAGAGTGTGAATGTAGTCAACCTAAAAAATACTGAATATTTGTTTGTGTGAGTGTACCGAGTATGTAGCACACGCACCCACCCACACACACACAAACACACACAAGCCGAGTAAATTCACAAAGACACAAAGTTCATCTGCTCAGCATTAACTCTGACCGTCTCTTCGGTGCTGCTGAAAGCCAACAACGTGTCCTCAAGACAATCACTTCTCATTTCTTCCTCCCGGTTGTTTGTAATCTTTGTTTTCTCTCTCACTTTTCTTCCCTCTTACACAGTTTGAAAGGTACCAGTGTTTTCTCTACCTCAGTCCGGGGAGGCGAGTGAGGAAAGAGGAGATGGAAAACAAAGAGAGAGTGAGTCAAAGAAGAGGGAGAGAAGGGGAAAGAGTAAGGGAAGGCAATGTGTATGAAAAGCGTGGACAACAGGGAGGAAAGAGGGAGAATCCTGCCAAAACCAACAGGACTTCGGGGAAACCTGCTTCTCCTGCTGAATCCAAGGCCTTTCCTCATTCCAACACTCTTTGGTTGTTATTGCACATTTTTGTTTTTTGCTGTAGCCTCAGTGAGACTTGATCAGGGTCACCAACCAACGAGTTTGGGTCAGAATCAACTCAAACACAACAAAAACTACGAAGGACACGGAAAGTCACAGTTCTGCCGGACTGGCCGGACACTATTTTGTTAAACATGCTTGATCATGACGGGCAAAGTCAAACCTTTCTACTTTGTAACAATAATAGGATAGACATTAATAAATGAGTAGTTTGACATTTTGGGAAATAAGCTAATTTTCTTTTTTTTTTTTTTGCAGAAAGTTAGATGAGAAGATCAATACCATTCTTATGTCTGTACACAGTCCAAAAACTTGGATAATCAGTAGTATTCAAGCCTCGTTTGGGATTGTCTCACCCACTGTGTGTTCAAACGGCATCGCCCCACCACTGATGTCATCTTACCCCTTTTACCCACAACAGCTCTTTACATTTTGGGTTGCTGTAAATGTTGAGTTGCTGCTTTCGGTGAGGACACTTCAAGTTTCCTCAAAGAGAGCGCCCGTCTCTCCCGTCCAACTACCTGACTTTTGGGACCAAAACAATAACATGTGGTGTGTGTAGCTACTCAACCAACCCTGCCATGCCTATTCTGGGAGGAGTGTTGGTGTTTCTAAAGGACTGCAAAGGGACAACTTACCGACAGTATACAGAAGTTTCTAATTTTCTTATCAAGGAAATACTTCTATCATCATCAGTGTTTTTAGCACTTATATAGCTTTACCTTAATACAGCATAAAGGTTCAAGTGATTTTTGTCTTGTGTTTGCACTTCAATGCTGAGATCAGAGTTGTGAAAGTTGTCTCCAGTGATGTTTAGTCAGAGAAGAGACATGAGGAGCTCATCACTTCTACAGCACGTCTGCAGGTTAGATCTGACTGATACAATACCTCAAGTTGAAGTAAGACAAGTTTTGGTTTAACTCAGTGTAGAAGGACTGACCTTGTGGTAATGGGTCCATAGTACACTGTATGTATATGATGTATATACTGATGTCATGTTAATGTTTGAGTACTGACATCACAGAGACACCTTCTTGTACATTTGTGGTACTGGTAAGTAGCTGGGCTCGTAATTCAAGGCATTTCCAGTGGTGACAGACACACAAAAAGTAGAGTGGTGAAATGTTCACCAGCGCTTTTCTGTGCAAATACTGTTTCACGCAATGAAAAAAAAAAAAAAAAAAAAGAAGATGAAGATGACAAAAGATAGGCCAAGAAAAGAAAGTTCTATTTTTAAACAATTTTGAGGACAGAAAACTGGTAATGAAGTTTTATTTTTAGTGTTTTACATGTGTTTCTGTGTGTGTCTATCTATGAGGGAAAAAAATAAACATACCTCTCCCTCCACCTCTGCCTCGTCCCCGGCCTCTTCCTCTTCCACGTCCGCGACCTCTGAACCCTCCGCGGAACGGCGCCCCTTCGCTCTTCACACTGGATACCTCGTCGTGATCGTCACGCCACTCCCGCTCGTACTTCTGACTGTGCCAGTCTGTAGGGAAACCAACAACCACCTTCATATTCGCACAAACACGTCACCCCACTGGACTAGTAGATCAAAACTAGTATCAAATGGAGCTGTGAACGCCAGTCAATTCTTATAGCTTATAACAAAAAAACAGAACTTTTAGTAACAGCAGACAGTCTTGCAGAATTATTACCATTACTTTAGTCAGAAGAAAGTTTATTTTTAACTTGTAAATCTTATGCAGAAGAACAAATCAAATGTCTGCCAACACATTTTGTGTGTCTGTGAATGTAAGATATCAAAGATATCTTACATATCTTAAGATACCTCTCCAAAGGTTTTCAAAGGGATTTAGGTCAGGACTCATTGCTGGCCAGTTTAAAACAGGCCATCTTTTCCTTTTCAACCATTCTTTTGTGCTGCTGGATGAGTGCTTCGGGTCGTTGTACCGCAGAAAGGCCCAAGACCTTCACCTCAGACCTAGTTTTCTGTCACTGGGTTATACATTTTTCTCTAAAATGTCTTGGTAATCTTCTGATTTCATCATTCGTTTGATACATTCAATTCCTCCAGTACCAGAGGCAGCAAAGCAGCCCCACAGCATGATAGGGCCTCCACCATGTTTTACTGTAGGTAGGGTGTTCTTTTCCTTATGAGCTTCATTTCATTGCCTATGAAAAAACCGAAGCACTGCATTCTCAGAGAGTTCTACTTTGATCACGTCTGTTCATAGAACATTATTCCCGAGAGACTTTGGCTTATCTATGAAAGTTTTTTGCCACATTAGTCTTGCCCTTTTGTGCATCTCTTTCAATAGTGGTGTCCTCCTTGGCCTTCGGACATGGAGCCCTACTTGGTTTAGTGTGCGCTGTACGGTACAGGCTGAAACCACCACTGGAGATTGCTCCGGATCAGCCTGAAGCTCTTTTTATGTCTTGCGTGGTGTTTTTCCACAACCCACACCAACCTTTGCAGACTTCACTGAGTTTCTTCTTAGCACCACGTCCTGGGACCATCTTAATAGTTTGACTGTGACACTTCTTGATAACATTATGAACTGTTGAAACAGGGATCTCAAGGTCTTTGGCGATTGCCTTGTAGCCTTTGGAATTATGTGATTTGATAATAGCATTTCTGATGCTCTCATACACATCTCTTGTCTTCGCCATTGTGAAAAAGAAACTGAAAACATTCAGCCCCTTTTTATGAAGTAAAACCAGGTCATGTGAAAACTGAAAATTATGCATGGGTTCTTTTTTTTTTGGTTTTTGTTTGTCATTTAAATTCATCAAAAGTTTCCAAATAAAATCAAATAATTGTGTCAAACATACTTTTTACATCTATATTTTTTATTTCACTCTAATGAAAGCATTTTTTTTGCTGTTCAGTAACTATAGACATTTTATTAAATATTATGATTATACAAAATTGGTTAATTTGCATTTATTTCTGAAGATATTCTAAGTTCTGTACTTAAAATTCAGGGGTGCCAATAATTTCAGCCAGGACTGTACACTCAAATGGTTAAGCTATTGAAGCAGAAGCAGCAGATTAGCAAAGGCACACACAGATCTCTCCCCCTCCTGCTGCTGAGTCATGCACACTGCCTCAATCAGCTAAATACAGTAATGTGCATCAATAGATCAACAGCTACAGATGCAGTCATGTAGACAAACGGGAGAATTAAAATCTGCTGTCCTATACTATCACAAGTCAAGCAGCACTAGCAAATAATAACTCCTGGCATTTCAAGCTTCATGTAAAACCAGCTGGTTGGGATTTCTTCACGTCATTTCAAACTAATTTTCAGATGCTTTTCTTCAAACTCTGTGGCAGCTGACATTCACTACGTACAGTACGTAACCTGGAAAACATGCTGCCTCACGGTGATGTGAATGCTGCATGACGACATCACAGACTCACCTCTGAGGTCGTTCCTGGCGTTGGGAGGGAGGCGTGGGTTTTCGTTCTGTCTGCTGTTGTTCCTGGAGGCCGAGCGCTCCCTGGGACCCTCAGACTTCACCTCGATCATCAGGGGAACCCACTTCTGCTTGTTTCCTGTTTGTAACGACAGTGAGAGGCAAAACAGTTAAAGAGGAAAAGCATGAATTGAATTCATCCGTTTAGTCCCTTATTCAATTTTAAAATTTTAAATCTTTTCGTAAAATTGACATTTCATGAAGAGACTTCTTAATGCACCTTCAAAACCAAATTTTGTATTGGAAATATATTAGCAAAACTTTCAGCAAGAATATAGTTTTGTTTTTGTTTTTTCCAAAATGCACTTAAACTTTGTATACCTTGGGCATTTTTTTAGGCCATGTACCTCATATCAAAAACTGCCGAATGAAAATCTTTACGGCTGCAAGTAAAAAAAAAAAAAAACGTTATGAAATACTGGCTTCAAAGAATCCCCCCACTGTGAAGCATTTGACTGACACTCTTAACTATCCACGCTCCATAGAAAAGAAGACTTACAACCTTTTACTACAGAAAGAAAATGGTAAGAAATACTGGATGAAATTGCACCATTACTCTCAAGAAACAGACACTGGTTTATACTTTTATTCCCCCCCCTGCAAATATCCAGTGTTTAAATATAAATTATGTAAAGACATAAAATTAACTTCTAACTATTCCTCCACACGGCTCTGAAATCAGCATTCAACCAGTGAAGAAAGTGGCATTATGAATCAAAGGCTTACAGTGAGATTGTTTGGCTAGAATAATTTATGCAAAACATGCACGAAAGGAGGCCGGTTGCCTTCATGTAATGGCAACTGTTAGATTTCTATATTACAGTTGTCTACTTTCACCAATTTACCAGTCAGATTTAATTTTGGGAATGAACAGCAGCTCTGTATCCTGGATGGTTAAGATGCTGTTGTGCAAATGTGTGAGAGTGATTATGAAAAACAGTGATCATTACTGCTAAGTCTTTTATTGGTGAGATGGTACGAAGTAGGCTGCAGTTCCTCTGTTGGCCAGCAGGCTACATCACTGATCTGCTGTCTAAAACAACATCTGGTTTTTGAGGTGTTGTGGGGATGTTTGGGTCAGCGTTTGACAGATAACACGTTCAGTGGGAAAGAGGAAACAACAGCCACTTTTAAGTGACGTGGCCCTGCATCTATCTGTTGACTAAGTAGTTAAGGGAGCGATTGAGAGAGAGGGAGGGAGGTAGAGAATAAAGGAGAGAGAGAAAAAAAAAAAAATATGGACCTGCAGATGACACAGAGGTTACTGAGTCATGTAAAAATACTGCTCCTGTTGATGAACTGAAAATCCACAAAGTTGACAGCTGGTTTTGAAGACATCAACAATGAGCTGAGAAACTCTGGAGAATTTGGGTGAGTAATGGGGTAAAATATCCATTTACTCCCCCTTAAAAATCCCCTTACTTCACAGGTTTCATGATTTTTAAATTATTTTTTCCCAGCTTACTTTAACTGATACCATGACAACATCTCCAATTTTAAATGTCAATCCAGGATTATTAACTTCGGGTCGGTCATACCATTATCAGCAAGAAATTACAAACTTGGACTTTTTTTTTTTTTAATGACTAACTAAGCTAATTATAGAAAACCTACACAGAAAAATGATGAGGGAAACAATACTAGGAAAACCCCACAGTCCTCAAAACCCCCAGTCATGGCTAAGAAGTGAAAGTGTTTGTGGAGCCAACAAGCCGGTTAAGTTGACAGGTAAAATAAGTTCTTGACCAATTCCAATAGCCTCTTTAGCAAGTACTATAAAATGTTTTAAAAGGCAAAAAATTGTGGACAAAATTATTATATGTACAAATACAGACATGGTCCAGAATGACTGAACAAGACTAAGTATATGCTTTTGTGGTTTGGGCTGTACTGCTCGCCAGAAAAACTTGTTTTATGGATGAAATGTACAGAGATTTGCTAGTTAAAGATCCTTCCACTTGTGGGGCAAACACGGGTTTTGTTACCTCAATCAAAAATCCTCTGTATGGTGGCCATTTTATGACAAATCAAGGCCACCCGGAAGTGTGCTTAACTTCAGCTGTGTTTTAACACTTAGCATGTTAGCTAGCGACTGATTTTAACATGCTGAGGTTTAATATAAAAAATATGAGCCTGTTTGGATGCTACCATTAATGTTATGTTGAGTATTTTATCATTTTGCTTTTCAGCATGTTAAAACACAGCATGTGCGATCAGCTTCACCTTTTTTCTTCGGTCCGTTCTTCTGGGAGTCGTCGTCGCCATTCTTCTCTTCTCCGGAGTCGTCTGACTTGGCCTTCAGGTTCTCCTTGCTCTCCTCATTGCTCTCTCTCTTCTCCTTTGACTCCTTCTTGGCTGTCGTCCTCTTGGGGGCCTGGAAACAAAACAGGTTCATATAGATATACATTTAGAAAAGAGCTGGAGAAACAGCTAAGTCCCTCAAAGGAGACATCATCATAAGAACTATAGGGTACTTCATGTTATTAACGTCTCACAAAACTAGTCTGTGAAACACGTTTTTACAGGAAATTAAACTGACTGAAATTAGAGGCACGGATACAAATTTACACATTGTTCTTTTATGAAAAAGCAAAGGGGAATCTGAGTTCAAAACATGCTCCGTACATTTTTTTTTGGTTGAACATGTGCAGGATTACAGTCAAACAATTGACCGTTCGCTAAACCCTTGCCCAATCATAGTTTAACAAACATAACTAACAGGCATATATGCAATGCTAACTAGGTCAAGCTTTGGATTCCTTAGCATGCCAAAATGGTGGGCATGGTGCTCTGGTACTGTCATAGACTGGCTCAGGGAATGTGACTAGAAGGGAGTCCACATAAAGGTTATACTAAAAACAAACACCAATTTATTACAACCAAAAAGGTAACACAAACAAACAATGGACTATGGAAATCAGCAAGATCAGCCTTGAAAGCAGCGCATGGATGAGTGGCGTGTGTGCTGTGGAGGTGTAGTAGTTGCAGAAGCAAAAGAATATTTTACAAATTGGATGCCAACAGTTGGAAGAGAGAGCAAGTGAACACATGGGCCAGCTTTTATAGTATGGAAGGCCCAGGTGAACCACATCAGCTGACGACCCTCCCATGTCAACCAGTTGCCTGCTGAGGTTGGCCAGGACAACCTCCAAGACAGTGGGAGCGGCGTCACACGCCCCTTTTAAGATCAAGGTTGCACATTGACATCTGAAACACAAACAAAATCAATACACCAACATAAGTCAGAAGGCAATACCATAAGGAAATATTAAGAGGATGTCTCACATTCCCTCAGTTTTAAAACAGTTTTTCCTAGAGATCTCCACTGCACTACAATGGCCATTACCCAAACATACTGTAAGACATGAACAGTGGCTTATCAACCACTGCTACGCATTTTACCGGACCGAACCCCCCACCCAGCAACCTTGGATCCAGAGGAGCACTTTAAGGATGAGAAACAGCTAGCAGAACAGGGGCAAGTGAAAAGCAAGGAACTAATCACATGACGGCTACTGCACAGTCATGGGATTTTCTGTGTACACCCATAGGATATAATGTAAAACTGTACCCACCTCAGAATGCTGATTTGGTTTTTGCGGGGACATAGGAAAATGAGGAACACATGGAAATGAGGCCTGTGGTTAGTATTTAGTGAACTTCAACTTTTGACCCCAAAAGTACGTATCAAGATGTTACTTAAAATGAGCACCCAAACTGATCACACGTGTCCAACAAAACCTGGTCTGCAGTTACATTTATATGTACTCATTTGGCAGTCGCTTTCCAAAGCGACTTACAAGTGAGGGACAACAATAAAGCTTCAGTACAGTAAGAGACCTCAAATTAAGTGCGAAAGTGCTCGATCTAAATCAAAAGACAAAGTGCAAGGAGATCAGGTAAAGAAGTGCACTGAAAGAGCACAGTAAGTGCTAGTTAGGCATGTTGGGGTGTTAGGAGAGGATGTACTTTTGGAGCTAGACAAAGCAAATTCAATGCCCTGCATACACAAAATTCCAGCTACCGAACACACACAAAACAGGAATTAACACGCTGCACCAAAGTGGCATACCCAAAGGTTCCTCTAAACAAAAGGCTCACTGGCCAACCAAATCGCCTCTAGACACGTAACACAGAGGGAACCAAGCTACAACAAAGCTCACAAAAAACCCCCAAACAAAACAAACAAAATAAAAACAATTGCAAGTAGTCTTGATTCTCACTTACCTAACCAAATTGTACCATATGCCTAGGCATCCTGAGGCGTGCCAGGATCAAGGCAAGTTAACACATAACCGGACAATGGGCACAGATTTTACAACACTAGCCACTGAATGTTTAAGATTACAAACCCACAGACAAAAACACTAATTCAGGTACTAGGCCACTGGTGAAGTCACAGCCACAAAAGAGCCCAAGCTCCCCAGCTCTAATAACTAGTCTCAATCCTAGTCTTCGACAAATAAGGATGGTGGGTACTTTTGCATTAGTTCCAACAGAACTAAAAGGCAGAAATTGGCAATCCTCTGGAAACCAGGGAAATGCTCCCAAGACATTGCCTTAGCCCATGTTCTCTCCCACACTAAAGTGAAAACAATGTTATTATTGTAAAGTGCATATGTTGTGCGAGAACAGAAAGCCTGACAGGCATCATGACTAAGGGGGGGCAGGATTGGCGAACAGTCAATTGGTGGAAATCACTGGATGTTTCTAGGGCAACATCATAATCACAGCATATATAACCCTGGAAAATGTGGTATTTTTACACCAGCAGTGTAAATGAAATTAATCAAAAGAACAGATGATTGTGACTAAAAGAAGGTTTTAGTATACCATACCCAACAATCCAGTTTGTGGAATAAAGTGGGATCAGTATGTAAATAAATAATAGGTTTTGCATTCAGCATGTGAGGTTCTATGCATTTTATCCCTTCAAGATGACATTGCAAATATTACCTCCTCAGGGCCACGATAAAAGTTACTGGGACAAAGCAGACTTTGCATGTGGTTTAGGGTTTTAATTATCCTGTCTTTTGTTCGGTTTCTCTAATGTGTGACTGCTGCGGAGCAACTCGAGACCTGCCACTGTGCTCCAGCCAAGCCTAGGCTAACAAGCAGTAACGGACACAGGGTAGTTCACCGCACATGAATTGCCTTTGGTGGTTATCTTTACTCACAGAGCTGATATCCGAGTTTATTCAAATCAGACAGAGTTCAGCTGCTCCTCTGCGCTACAGCAGCTAAGCTATCAGCTACACACATATCTGAAAAGTTTGACACTCCTGAGTTGTTTGCATAGAAGTCATGCAAACCGTTTGTTCTTAATTTGAGTGAGTGACTAGAGGCGCAACGCGTTTCACACTCAAAAACATTCTGTCCATGTACACACACCCACACACCTTGACATGCTCAGCCTTCGAGGTATCACACTGGCGACTTACTGTATCTAATCACACTGAACTCTAAGACACACTTCAAACATGCACTTTAGTTCTTAACAACATTGTAAACAGTGAGTCTCCCCAATCATAAAGAAACAAAGGAGGCACAAGCAATTCTATAATGACCATGGTCTTGGAAAAAAAGAAAAAAAAAAACAAAACAAAAAACTCAGAAATGTGCAAACGATAACCTTTGTAAAATATACCTGTTATAAAACTATTGTAATTACACTGGCAGAGAAATTATTTTTCAAAGCCGAAGGAACACATTTCAGATCTAACTAAATTAGACACTTGTATTTATCAAGGCTGCAGTGCTTTGGATCCTTAATCTCATTGCTTTTGATTGCTTGCAGGTTTAAGACAGACAAATGAGTGTGTAATGACATGTTAGGGATTTTAATTTAATGTTCTGTACTACTCTCCAACTAAGATGTGAAGGAGGCTACATTAAAAAAAAATGTCTGCAGAACCTACAATTAAATTTGAATTTTGTTTTGTTTTACTTACAAACTTTACTTATATTATTCCCAATATTGTTTCTGCAAAATGTGTAGATGATGAAACTTTTGAACCCTTTTTGGACAGGGAATACACAACATTACTGGCTTCATCTATCTATTAAAGAAACGCCTTTTTGTTGTTCAGCCATAAAGGTAAAGGTTCACTAAGGCTTGATTAAGACATGTCAGGGCCATTACGGAAAGACCCACAATGCTTGCTACTATTCTTCTTTAAAAGGCACAAAAGAATAATATTAAAGACAGAGGTTTAGTATTTTGTCCAAGTATTTTGTCTAGTTACTGATTCAGTAACTTAATCAGCAGCAAAGTGGTCCATGTCGCAGCCCATATTACATTTTGCATCCAAATCTTCAAATATAAAGAAAGTGAATATGAGCAATTAGCAGCTTAATCCAAAATCACTGGTATTGACATCTGTAGTCAGCTAAGGCATGTTCTGCAATTTTGGGTTGTCAAAAGCAAACTTTTTTTTTTCTCTTTTTGCTCTAATCTTATTGCAAAAAGATTGAATTTTTTGATTTTACATTGAATTATCTCAATACTCCAAGCCTTCTCTGGATATGTTCTGAAACCTTACATTTAAAAAGGAGGTGAAGGAGGAATCGTATTAAACAGAGAGAGCTGAAGTTCAGCTTTTGATAACAGGCTTCAGTATTTGACCAAAAGAAAAATCTTTAAACAGTGCAGCAGGTTTTGAACTGAGCCCAAGTCTAGGTTAACTGGTTCATGAAACATCAGCCAACAGGGCAATATGGAAAGGCTGAGGGACACCTAACAAACATATCAAAACCTGCCCAAGCGCAGTAACCTAAAGTCAAACTGAAATTAAAATTGACTTTTGCTTTAGCTGGTGTTGCTGAATTGTCCTTGTTTGAAGTTCAATACCAACTAGGGTATTTGTTATTTTATATTATGTGGGGCTAGAAATTGGAATCAGTTACCATTTCATATTTTTTTAAAAATTAAAAAAAAAAAAAAAAAAAAAACAACAACAACCCATCCCAGTTTTATTGAGCTAAATTTTGGCTTATTTTTCTCGATGTTTTGATTTGGAATGATTTTACTGTTGATGATACATATCGTATTTATTGTATGGATTTAAAGGAAGGCCCCTGGACTCCTTCATCAATGCCCACAATGGAAACAAGGGCTCCTTCTAGATGTTTACTGTTGTAAAGGGACAGGCAGTTTAAAATCACTAATGGCTGATAGATAACTTTATGTGGATTGAAAAAAGGAGGGGAAAAAGGGCCTTGTATCAGCGTTCGTAGGACACACAGTATGCCGTTCTCCAGTTTGTAATAAACAACAGAATTTGAATTGCCAGCTCATAAATTTTGCCCTGGGAATTACCCCCCTAGAGGCTCAAGGCTTAGCCACTGTTTCCATAAATTCTCTTTTGAAGTTTGCACCATAGTTGTAGTATCATTACTGTTAACATTTTCTTTCACAAAAAAGTGGGGAGAATTCAAATTTCAGTTTGACTTTAAGTAAGCTTTAACTAACTCTGTGATAAACCCCACACTGCAAGCTGAAAGTCCAGGTGCGGCTACACATGTATCAGCGATGAAAAGCGTCAGCCTCTGAGATGCCGATGGTTACAGGTGGTAGATCTGTAACTCAATGTTATCTTAATACTTTTCAATTGATTAATGCTATCTTAAAATGATAAAGATATCTTAAAAAATTAAAACTTATCAGCTAGTACTGTGATACCACAATTTTATCTACCTTATAGATTTGGTATGCTGTCTACATATGTCTTGCCAGGTTTCCCCTTCTGTAAGGGTAAGACACTGTGCCCAGCACTCATTGTTGGTATGTAAGTTCAGTATATAACTTAGTTGTTTGTTTCCTTCTTTCAATAATAATTTGGTTCTCCTCAGTCAAAAGAAATGTAGAAGAATGGGTCGCCTTCATTACATTAGTCTTGTGATGTACAAAGTCCAAGCACAGAATGTAGATCAATATTACAAATGTTGCTTTTACTTTGAAGGCAAATTATACTTATGGTGCAGTAATCCTAGCCTTCATTGTGAAGGCAAGTTTGACTTCCAGTCATTATCTCTGTGTTTCTCGTTCTACTTCTCACAGTTTGACAACAATACCAACACTTTAGCCACAGCAAGAAATCATGCAGGTTCATCTGAGCTGCTGAAGCAACATCAGAAAGTCTGCTAGCTTTAGTTAACATTTTATGTATTCTCAATTAAACAGTTGCTGACTGACTAAAATTTGTTTAAGTAAATTATGTTTATCCAAATGACTGAGAACTTGCAGCTTTAGACATTACCAGCAAAAACACTGGGTGGTGGATCTATAACTATCAGTCTCTTAGAGACTGATGTTTTTCATTGTTTAGAGTCAATTTATAAACCAGCTAAACTATAAACCAGCTTCCAACTTGCAGTGAGGGGTACCTAGACTCTGTGACACAGTTTGATTTTTTTTCTTCATTTAGTGTAGGAATGTTTAAATGTTTAACTTATTACTGGTATCATATATCAGATACAGTGACTGAATGTCAGCAGTTAGGCAGGCTGCAGGTTTCGTGGGCAGCAGGTTGAACTTACAGTGAATCTCCATGAGTCTCTGACCTGCCTGACAGTCGGCGGGCAGGACACGGTCCGTGTCACTGCCTCGATCTGAACAGAGGGAGGGAAGAGCAGTTTAGAGAAGACAATGAGGTGGACCATGATGTGTACACACACACACACACACACACACACACACACACACACACACACACACACACACACACACACACAAAAACACACACACACACACACACACACACACAGACTCACACACAGACAGACAGACACACAGACACACAGACTCACACACAGAATGTAGAAAATGAACAACACGCTCTATTGCTAAACAGAAAATGAACATGAGTTATGAGTCTTAAAATGTCAACGCTTGGGACTTTATCAGGCTGTAAAGTAAAATTACAAAGTCTCAGCACATGACCAAGTCATCAGGACTCCTTCCAAGCCCCTGCAGTTATAATCTGGTCATTTCATGCAATGGGGGACTGAAAAAAAAAAAAATTTCAATTATTGCCTCTTTAAAAGCTCTTCTGAGTTGTGTTGCTCTGCTCTAGCAACATGAGGGCATTATACTTCTTCCTGTTGCCAACAAACACAATGAAAATGCCAAGTGAATACTGCGCTGTGGATAATAAGACATATCTGCTGCATCTACAGTCTACTGAGCTCCCTCTGGGGTTTTATAATCTACATCCAAGATCATTTCAGTGGTTAAATGGCTAATCCTGTGTCATTTCATCAAGGCAGGCATAAATTTTTTTCTTTGGATTCTGCACAGATGGGAATAAGAAGCAATTACTTTTAGCAAGAACAGAGAATTGTGAAGTGATGGAAATAAACTGTTAGAGTAGATGAGTGTTTTCCGAATCAATAAAGATGTGGTGTAACAGCCATGAAACTGTAGACAGTAATGCTGAGATCACAAGGATGCTGATTCATTCTTCGAACACAGGAAGGTACTGATGAAGTTTCTGTTACAGTCACTTTCACAGTGAAAAATAAAGAATCCCGATCATGGCTGCAGTTTCAGTATGAACCTCCAACCAACACAAGAAATTAACACTAAACTGACAATCTTTTTAATCCGGACACAAAGCCGAAGACAAATCGGAGTGACATCCCGCAAGACACACGCACGCACACAAACACACGAGAGCCTGCCCTGCACAACACACTGTGGACTGAACACAGCCATGTGCTGGTATGGGACGTTTTCCCCAAAGGTTGTAGGGGAAGAGGGGCGCTTTTTTATGCCTGTGTGCAGTCCTTATACTTGAACCTGCTGCTACTAAATAGCTATTTGATCATACCAGTTAGTGGAGAAGGCACTGGTTTGATTGTAAAGACCGAAAACATGATGACATAACTATGAGAAAGAGTTAAATAAGTGAGGATTGGAATAGGTTCAGATTGTCAAGTCTCTCTTAATGCAGATATGTACATTGCAAGAATGTGCGTCTATGTAATCATTCCTACCTTCCATACTGGCAGTGAAGTCTTTCGAGATGCAACAATTATTCAAATCAACAGACAATTAATCGGCAACTATTTTGATAATCAATTAATCGTTTCACTCATCTTTAGACAAAAAAATTGCCAAAAATTCACTGGTCTCAGCTTCTGAAGTGTGAAAATCCATTGCCGTTTCTTCTCTTAAACTTTAAAAAGTAGACAACGGGACAGATTATTGCATGAAATATTTGAGTTTAACTTTAACCACAGCATCAGATTATACAGTACAACCCTGCAATCAAAACTCCTCCTTTATCAAATGTCAGTATCTAGTTTACCAGTGTGCATAATCTGAGGAATTCAGTGACTGATTTACAGCTTTAAATGTTACGTGATGGACAGTGAACTCCAGCCCCCTAAGAATAGCAGCAGCACAGGGCCGGAGGTGGTTTATTGAAGGGGATCCCTAAAAGGACATCCCTTCCTAGGGCTTGGCCACCGTCTCCAAACTCCGCCCCTCCCACCCTTAATTTCTGCCACCGGACCCGCCGGTTATTCCTGGCTCTGATGATGCGACCCACATTTTCCTGCTCGGGGACACGCGCTCTCCCTCATGTTCTCAGACCCGGCCACCTAAAATAGGGGAGGTTACCAGGGTCGCTCCCCTGGTGACACAGTATCGTCCAGAGATCGGAAATAGAAAACTGCTCTGAGCGGGTGATTGACTACTGCTGCTACTGCAGGAGGAAACAAATTAGATGCATCCCCTGTCGGACCAATGGCTGTAGGGAACGAGAGGATAAGGTATAGAGGGGAGGGGTTCTATATGATGGATTTATGGTTAAGGGTGCTATGGACACCTGAGCTGAGCCTCTTTAAACTTGTCTGCAACAGGTGTAAGTGTTTAGACGTGAAACCACTTCTGATTTCTCCTCTTCCTGTTAAAAAGGAATAGTTCAAAGTTTGGGAAGATCTGCTTAGTCGCTTTCTTACCGAGAGCAAGATGAAAATAAAATTGTCTGGCAAATAACCCTCTGTAAAACGGCAAAGTAACATTTTTACACTTCTGTTTTTATACCTATTAATAAACATTTTAAAAACAAACGTTTATTATGTTGTTTAACGTATTATAAACAAACGGGCTGTAAAATACTAATTAATGAGTTTAAGAAGTGCTGACCAACAGTCTAAAACTCAAGATATTAGGTTTAGGAGAGCTGCAAATTCTCAAATCCATTAATCAACTATTTCAGCAATAGGTTCTGTGGACAAATGAGCTGATTGGGTCTAAATTGTAATTAGGCTTGGAGAGGTGTAGATGTTTAGGCCTAGGACTAGTTAAGAATTTATTTATAAAGTACTTATAATAAGGACTGACATAATCAAGAGCTGATTAAAATTTTTTAAATTAATCAATTTTTTGATGGCTGGCATTTATTTCACAGAGTTTTGGCTTCCATTTAACATTTCTGAATGAATTTCCATGGCTAATAAAAAGAGGATTGATTTCAGAGTTGGAACATTTTGCCTGATGCCTGCTTTGAGGTCAACCATCTCTGTTTTGCCTCCACAATGTCAAAGAGGTCCTGCCACGGTGGTGAGCCTGGTCTAACCCTACCACTTAAAAAAAGAAACATGCAGTCCTGACGACTCCAAGTCGGGCCAGCAGACCAAGACTGCTTTGTCTGGAGGCGCTGTTTAGCTGCTTTGCAATTACAGCCACAACCACTAAAATACCTGTTGTAGAAAACTACACAAATCCAGTACAGCAAAGTGTGGTACGACAAACTGGGCAGCTCCTCCTGATTGGTTGGTGAATCTAATAACATAAGACTTGAAGCTACTAAGATCAACACCATCCATTGTTACTGACTCTGTTGTCACCCACAGTAAGTTTGATCAGCATTTGGAACTTTTTAAATTGAGTAAAACATGAGTTACGGAGACTGAAACTAATTCCTGTCTGCCTGTACCTGGTTGCCATCATTAAGTATTTTTTCCTGACATCATACCACCATAGCTCTTATCTGAACCAAGTCACAAACCCAGGGCGGTCACATAATCACTGAGGTAACAACTCATAAGTATTATGGTTTTTTTTATGGTCACCCAGCTCTAGCTCCAGTGTTACCATCATATGATCTCCTGCAGACAAAGGGATGACACTGGTTCCTGTTTTCTCATCACTTAAACACAGTGAAATAAAAAATACATTTTCCATGTTCTAACCCTGTGCCCTTATTGTGTTTATATCAAAATCCCTCCCTTCTCTCTTCCTTTCAAACATTTAAATATTTTTGATGAGTCATTCTAAATTCAGAGGCGGTTACATAAATTTATCCAATCAAATGTGATTTAAGGGGTGTCCAGCCAACCCCCCCAGTATATGAAATTGTTAGCTCAAGGGACATAGTTCCTAACAGAGTAGTTCCATGTGTCAGAGGTGTGTGTGTTTGGATGTTAGCCGGCAACACTCTCAAAGGAGTGTGGTTGATGTTTACATTCCTTCCTTTTTCTCCTCTTCCTGATCTAACAACACAGGTGAGGGAGGAGTGGATATAAACAAGTGGTCCTTTGCAGCTCAGTATCTCGCTGCAGCTCTGTACTGCGCCGCCGTATTCACCAAGCTGCACCCACCTTGAGTGATCCAGCCAAATCTAAAGGATCGCGTTTAAATCCCTCTTGTAATTACACCTCACTCACATATTCTGTTTCAGATCTCTCTTATGGATATAAATTAAAAAGAAAACTCTTAACTACTACTACAACTGCTAGCTGAGTCCATAGCCACCTAATGCAGCAATTCTGGTTGAAAGCCTCAATTTCTAAATCATTCTGCAGCATGTCTGATGTACATTACATTGTTGTGCAAAGAAACTGCTGTTAAAAAAAAAAAAACAGAACACACACACTATAAACTTTCTGTGGCCTGGGAGGCTGAGAGCAAGATAAAAATACAAGCCTGATATTGGAGTACATGTGAAATAAGATGTGTATTATAGTGCTGGATTTCCCCAGTTTCACTACAGCCTATTGTACATGTATGGAAATCAGATTGATTCTACTGCAGCAACTATAAAAAATAGGGCAGTGGTCCAAGTTCCTAACAGAGTTCTGGACAATAGACACAACCCTCGTCTACCAACCTGTGACTCAACACTTCTCAAACAAACAAATAACACCTACCTGCATGTCTTTAGTTGCGATCTCCCCTGGAGTTGGCCAGCTGTTTGCGTCACCAAAATCTCCAACCTGGGTAACAAATTGGAAAAAAAAAAAAAAAGAAAGAGGGAAAAAAAAAAGGTTTTTTTTTTAGCACTTTAACACATTAAAAAAAAATATTGGGAGAGCATGTCCAGGAAACAAAAAGTGAAAGGAGTGGACAAACAAAAAGAAAGACAAAAGAAGATTCCCCTCTGAGTGTGTTTCTACTTGCACTGGTTTTACATTTTATCCTCTGTTCACGACAAGTACTGAAAACCAAAAACAAACTGACATCCCATTTTATTGAGAAATCCAAATGTTTCATTCAAATATTTGCATGACATTTTGGTGTAGAAGCTGTAAAATCCTGAACAGAAATCTAAAAAAAAAAAAAAAAAAAACTCTTTCATCATCGTTTTTCTCACTTGCCTACTGTCAACAATCGCCTCTGCCTTTTTCCCCAAAATTTAGCCATGTGTGTCCTGCAGTTTGTCGATTTCTGTCTGTTGTTTCGGCAACACTGCAGTTAACTCAGCGCGCCATAAAAGTTTGTGGTCAAGGTGTGGTTAACAACCCTGGAATACTACAGCAGACACTGCCATCAAAGGTATGAAGTTGTGAATGAAATGCTTTGAGGAGAGTGTGTTTGCTTTATCTGCCTTCCCATTGGCTCTGCAGGAACTCACATTTGCATTCCACGAAGTGTGAGGGGATGATAGTACACACAGCTTGAGGCATGACAGATAAACACCGGCACTCTGACTGCACATACGTTCACTGAGCTGTCTAATTAAGGCTCTTTTTGAATCCGCCCAGAGTTTACGGTTTATAATTACGTATAATAAAAGGTTGTTTTCTTAATTTATAACCAAAGTATTGCGGTGTATTAGCAGCAATAAAACGATCTTCTTCTCTTCGTCTAGAGAAATTAAAAAGTCCAGTTGGTGATGTACGGTTAAATCCAGCACAGCACCTCTGAAGCTGAACATCTGAAATGATTTCAGTTTAAAGGGATACTTTAAAACCACTCTTGTGTCTCATCATTAAGTATAAAGCTACGGCCAGAAAACAGTTACCTTATCTTAGCATAAAGACTGGAAACAGAGGGAAGCATCTAGCCTGGTTCCGACCAAATTAAAAAAGAAAAAAAATCTTCCTAGCAGCACCCCTAGATTTTACTAACATGTTACAGCTCATTTGTTTTGTACACACAAAAACTAAAAGGTAAAAACAAGAATCAGTGTTTTTTTTTTTTAATGGGGTGTTACATGCAGTAACTATAACTGATATAATCTACTCAACTGAAAATAAACACATTGGTGATGACAACAAGGAGCAGTGACTAAGCCAAAAATAATTCTTTGTACAAACATGTGAACCAACTGATGTTACAAACATTCTGAATGACCACGTGATTTCCACTGTGGCAAAAATCCTATTTTTGCCCCCAGCAGTGATCGTTTTAAAAAGACCAAATTGTACTGTAAATCTGACAGAAGTGACATTACAGCGGTTACTTTCTTCACCTTGACTTGCCTGTTTTTGTTCACTACCAAAAGAAGCCATGCTGGCTCTGTTATATCTTATGAATACTTCTTAACATAAAATTGAGCATCAGTGAATACATCATGTACAGATACACACGCAAACACGGATTTTATTACCTTTCCTCCGCGTCTGGCTTTGGGTGGGTTCCCTGCTCTCACCACCTTGGCGGGGCCGGTCGACTCTGTGGAAACACATCAAGATGGTCAGCATTGCAACTGGCTCCGTACACATATACACAGACCATCTGAAAACCCTCTCGCAAAATTAATATGTGGAGAGGAAAGGAGGAACAGCAGATTCCACCTGAAATGAATTGGATTTTTTTTTGTTCGAAAAAAAAGTTGTGCAAAAAGATTGTTTGACTGAATCAGCTTTGCCAACATTTACTGACTTGCTTGTCTCAGTTTATATATTTGCCTGTTTTCTATGTTTTAATTAACTTTTCCATTACTTGTCTTATCTACCTATCTCAGGTAGGCTCTCAATAAATTATCTGATTTTTTTGGGGCTCATCCGCAGATCACAGCTATCACACTCTTCACAATAATGCTTTTCGTCCTTTGGACGACACGTTGTGTTGCATGAAGGCAACACAAACAAACATGGAGGAGGGTGAACTTGAAGGAGGAACAGAGTAAGAGGAACAGAGTAATTCCAAACAGGAGAGGGCTCAGACAAGCCAAGACACAATGTACTTGTACTAAAAGGAGCTACTTCTCTTGCATGGACGTGGTTTGGGTGTGAAAAATCTGACACGGACCAGAAAAAAAATACTTTGGAAATTATGCCGCAGACCGATCCCCACAACAGACGCAGGCAACCTCTTTTACCACCTGCGCAAGAATCATATAAAACAGCATGGAGGGAGTCTACCGATGAGAGCCACAAAAGTACAATTCGAGTGCTCAAAACAAACCCCAGACTCAGACATGGATAGATGCTTTTGCCCACGGCACACCATACGGAAAGGAATCATGAGGATGGAAGGAGATAATAGCTGCCGCTGAAACTTACATCTGCAAAGACAGATTCCCAATTAACACGGTCAAGAAACTGGGGTTTCATGGAGTTAACGCTTGACTCAAGGTGCACAATGCCAAGCCAAAAACACCTCACTCAATTCAAGTTGAGGTTTTTTTTCCATAGACCAGTCCAGACCTACCTGGTCAGGAATATGCATAAAAACATACCAACCGCGCAGCTAGGCTCACTTCATCGTGCTGACCTGGCTTGTGTCCTAAAGTCAGAGATCTTGCGTCCTGTTGTCTTTGGCTGCGGTGTCACCACACTCAGTGATACGAGGGAGTGAAAGCGGCTTACAGGGAGTTCGCAGAGCCGTTTGCACCAAAGAGCAAATCTCAGTAAGCTCCTTAAGGATGGTCATGTTAAGGGACAGGGCAAGAAAGAGAAAGGGGAATAAAATCCTTTAGCAGAATACATCTTTAACGCCACCAAGAGCAGCAGCGTACCAGGGTTTCATTTACAGACATGAGTGTACATATGTATTCATGAGTGCACAGTATTATAGGACAAGAGATTAGAGAAGAGTTTTGTACAGCAAACCAGGAATATCAAGGGGCTAGTAAACAAAATTATACAATGACAGATATTATGAATCTCTTAAAAACCTAAATTTACTCATACTTAAATTGTCTTTAAATAACCCTTCAAATCCCATTGAATTCAACCAACAAAAGCTACAACCACAGATATTCAACCAACTGTAGCTGAAACTATTATTTTCTTAATTAAATGTCTATAAAATTTCAGGAAATGGAAAATAATGTTATGCTAAAATTTCTCACAGTCTAAGGTGATGCCATTTTGTTTACTATTGTGTGAGAAAGAAAAAGCATCAAAACAAATGATTATCTTACCATCAAAATTTTTAGCTGATTAATTTCCTATCCATCAACTACTCCTTGCAGCTCTAGACTTAAAATTCATCTGCAACAATTTTGATAGTTATTATAATCATTTTGGTCATTTATCAAGCAAAAACTAAAAACACTGGTTGGCTGGTTCTAGGTTCTCAAATGTGAAGATTTGTTAGCCATTTTATATAATTTAGATGGAATGTCTTTTGGTAGTGGACTGTTGGTCAGACAAAAGTAGTCTGGAGGAGGTCACTTTATGATCCAGGAATTTCAGATCATTTTAACGATTCATCAAAACAAATAACGGATAAATTAAGTGATAATGAAAATAATCTTTGGTTTATTGTGCGGCTGTATCTAGTCCTGAACCTTTAACTGGTCAAAAACAAACACATCAGAAGGGAGCCAAAACATGAAAGGAAATCTCTTCCACTAAAGCACAGGATGTTATGTCTGAGTTGTGTGAAATGTAGGGTTTGATATCCACATTTCGCCAGTGTACCAGTGTGAAACACAGCAGGCTGCCAAGCACCTTTTTGCATTTTTTTGTGTTTGTGCAACACACGGAGAAGTTCGACCGTACGTCTCAAACACGACCGCAGTGTGTTCAATTCATAGTTTTTTCATTGGCTTATGCTGGCGTACAACAGTTCTTATCATTCCTGAGACTAGACACTGAAAGAAAAAAAGATCAGAAATAACAAGGGGTCAGGCTGGGTAAAGACGCTGTAACTGCTAGGCAGAAAATAATGGGGAGCATGAATTTCTTGACTGGATTGGACAATTACTACTGACTAGAGAACAACAAAAGAAGCAGTAGAAGTCATAAGTGTTCTGGGGTTAAACAGTTCCTGTCATGGCCAGAAAACTGCAGCCTTTTCTTTTTTTAGCCCTGTTCAGAAGTCCAGTCAAAGTTCACAGTGGCCAGAGAGGGAGATTAGTGCAAGCACAGGATCTACAGTATAACGTATATGTTTGGTCTTACTTCCAGTTTTACTACCCCCTCCAGGCTAAAACTATGACCAAGCGGATGTCATGTTTGCAGAGAGCATGACTCTGCAGCCATACTGAGGAGTCAGTGAGGCAGAAAGAAGCACTGTACAAGAAGCATGGCAAAATAGGGCTCGAAAAAAAGGTATCAGGTGTAGCTCACTGGCCAGAAATGTTCTCCACGCACACGATCAAAACTGAACTGCAGCACAGAGATCTGTACTCAACAACAGGAACAGGAATCCATGAGCAGAACTGTAAATGTAAAATCAGATCCAATTAAGAGCCAGTTCTTGGTACCAAACCCCACACTACAGGCTGAAATTTGTGCCTCCCGTTTCTTTCGTGTCGTTTGGTATCCCCGAAACTGACACATGTTTACTGCCATTACCTTATACGATTTCTGAACTTTAAACTTTAATTATTTGTTAAGTTTTAAGTGACAAGTTTGAGAATTAAGTTAGATTTGACTTAAAGCTTCCTGAAGCTACAGTTCTGACCTTTGCTTCATTTCGGTTGCTAAACTTGGTCACAGTCATGTGTCTGGGGATTTTCAACAGAAGCTCTGTCGGCAGGAAGATTTTTCTAAAACCCGAGTAGTAGGACGTTTTTTCTCTGTTTAAGCGTGCACAGTATAAAGTGTCAGGAAAAATCAAAGAAAGGATGTAAATTCCAACAACCATATACCCTAGTCCCACAATAGCCTGAGGGTGTGGTGTCCTTATTATTACAAATATGTGGAGTATGATGGTCATTTCACATGACTACAACTTATTCCAGCATGCTTTGTTATCTGTGACTAAAACTAGGTAGCTAAGAACGAGCACTAAAGACACTGGAAAATGTTTTATCAAACAGAGCTGACATCATGTCTGAATACGAGAAAGGAATTGAGACAATTGTGTGTAAAACGAAGTGGCTAAGGAAGGACAGACCTTACAGTTTAATAATTTATCCTTCCTTTGAGTAAGTAGATGCTTCTTTATTAACGACAAGTTATTTGTAGATTTTCCCCAATGACAACAGAGCAGCTGGTGCAGATTTAGACTTCCTTATAGGACAGGTTATAAATGAAATCTCAAGCCCACACAATCAGCCTTCCACTTACTTTAAATAAAGCAACTCTAGAGTGTCACCTTGGTAAAAGATCAGAAGTTCAGGTCTATGGATTTCAGGCAAGGCTCGTTCATATTAACATTTTATAAAAATGAGTAGCATCAATAAAATTCCATTTAAATGAATTTTGATTTTGCCATTCACTCAACTCGTCCCATTATCTTGTACAGAAGCAGCTATTTTTGGCTCTATACAATACTTTTATAAAAAGGCTATGCAAACTAATTCAACACTGAAATATTTGTTTTGTGAAGCTGGCAGCTTAACTTCTTAACCTGCCTACATTTTACTGTGAAATAAAAGCTTCTTAAAACCTGGTGCTGTTTCCAGTGGTTAATTTAAGATCTTTAGACTCAGGCGGGCATAATGTTGCTTCAACAGTCTGCTGCTGGTTCTAATCATAGCGGATGACATCACGTGAACCTACTATTTGGCCAAAAAATCACTAATGACGGATGAGAACAAGAGGATTTCTCTAACCGAAGTACCAAAGCTGCAGTGTTCAATCGTCTTGCAAAATTCAAGACGATTTTCTGATGGTGGATCAAGCCTGCATTATAAATGTCTCTCTGGGTTTCTATAAGCACAACCAGGGATTTTCGTCCAGAGGCTGGTAGACTCCTGTTCATGTAACTATTTCATCACCTAGATGAAGATAAACTGCATTTGTAGGACACATTTTTCAGTTACTCTAAGCACTAAGAGAATGCATGACCTGCCCAATCCTTTAAATGTGTAATTTTAATGTTGATGGATAGAGATGGTCAATTTTCTCTATCCATGTAAGTACAGTTGTTCAAGAGAAAACTGCCCTACAACAAAAACAAAACCTCTCAACTATTTGCTGTGTAGATAACCAACTGATTTCTAATAAAGTTTGCCGTATCTGGCCGGCTACCTTGTCGGCATAACCATCAGATCCTTCCCGCAAGATGCTGAAAGGCTCCAAGTTTCTCGTTGGTTTCACTGTATAGAGTTCCTCTGAAGCTTGTTTTGAATGCCTAATCACAGGAAGTGATGAAATACTTAGTAAGGTTTTGTTGAGGTTTTCGTCCCTGTCATCCTGACAGGGGACTCTCAAACACAGCCTCATAGTATCTGCCATGTGAAAATACTTTCTTTACCATTTCCATATAAAGTAATAATGTAAAAATGTTTTTTGCATTTCCTACACTTATTTGTATTTCAGTCGTTTCTCAGAGTGAAGACACGAAATCTCTGACCTGAAACAGTTTGTTTCACCGCTGTGGTCATCTGAAATTAACTAACACTTTTTCCTCATACACTATATTAATTTTAACATCTCATTATGTTATTTATTTATTTTTTAATTAGCCAAGATAGTAGCATGACTCTGGGGATGGCACAGTCGGTGTTGTTTGCCTGTTGATTCACCCCTTTGGTCCAGACTGAAAGATATATTTTCAGATCTTTGAACTGGAGGCGAGTTTTATGATTGGATACTTATTTAAAAGCAGGTCATATAAACTTACTGCGCTTTTTGGTGTCCAGAGACAAACCTCCCATTCAAGGTAAAATGTGTGAAAATTGATCCAAAACAAAAACCTTTGACCTGTCTGCACCATGCCTGTGGGGGTGATATTCTGACATTTTACAGTCCATATAACTTATCTGCAGTAGAAGTAGTTAAAATCTTTGGTATGTTCATACGTTCAAATTGGCTACAGAACCTTTGAAACCACTTCAGGCATTTGGGAAACTTACACAGAACAATGCTGGCCATGAACCAAGCATCAAGCCGGACTGGCTTCGTAAAACTGTATGTGACCGCTAAATGAATTTTGTAGTCTTATCAATCACTGCAACTGGTTGACAATCAGCGATTGTTCAATGATACACTGCAGGTTTGACGAGATCAGCCACGTTCTCCTTATCAGCTGAGCTGTGCGCTACGATTCCTCCGGTACACGCATGTACGGCATCACTCACAGGGCTTCTCTGTGTTCACTGCGAATCAGATGATACCAGATGATAGTTTAAGGTCAGACGAGAGCCTCCCAGGGCCAGGATGTCTGCCAAACTATAAGCTGCGGCTCCTCAGGCAGTCACAGTCAGAATTGCATTCAGACAAGATGCTCTTTTCTTCTTTGGGGCTTTAAATGCCTTCTAGAATTTTCTTTCACGCATCGCAAGCAATGATTTATTGCTGTTTTCCTTTTGGGTGTGGCCATTGTCCCTTGACCTTTCTATATTTTTTAGTACTCTGGTAAAGAGGTTTTTTATTAAATAATTTCTTAAGGAAAAGAGTGTTTTTAATGAATATCCTACAGCAAAGTGCTGGTATAATTCGCTAACCTAACTGCCAATAAATACAGTTGTATAATTAAAAAGGTATATAGGAACTCCGTATTGGCATGGTATAGGCATTTTAACCACAGTAATCTACACCTAGATTTGGTTCCTCGGACATACAGTACTTCCTGCCGCCACATCCACAAAATGTTGGGGGACTGACGGGTCAAACCCAAATTTTCAGACTTCTACAACCTGTGTATAACATTCATCCCAACTGTAAACAAGCTCGGGCCATTTTTAATACCCTATCTTCCTATACTATTGTTTGACACATAAGGAATGTACCTGACCTCCACCTCAGTCAAAAGTTATTCCCATTTTATCCACAATCATACAAGTCTGCACGCAAGAGAGCAAGAGAACAACAGAGAGACATGTGACATTACTCTGTACTTATTTCATCGTGATTATGTACTCAAGTAAAATAGGAAAACAGCCAATCCTCACCATTTTTCAAACAATAAAAATTTCAAATATCACAATTGCAGTAAATTATCACTTTTTTTTCTGTTATCTGTGTGATTTACCTAATCTCCACAATGCTTGAGATGCCCCACCACACAATAATACTCTAAAGGAACTTTTAGTCCCCGAATTTTAACTTTGGATCTTTGGTTTGTACGATTTACATTTTCAGCGATTATTTGCTCAAACCAGAGCTCCAGGCGTGAAAGCACCTTGGGAACAATCTGACTTGACAGGTAGGAGTGAAGGCTGGGTGTTATCTAAGTGTTATGAACTCAACTGTACAACAGTGATATGAGTGTTATAATCTCTAAAACGCAAGGACAGGTCAGGTAGGTGTGTGTGTGTGTGTGTGTGTGTGTGTGTTTTACAGGGACACATAACTCAATAACATAGAAACATTCAAAATGGTGAAGCTGTTAAGGCCAACAAAACTACTAGAAAATTACTGGTGCTTGACCACATCAACATCAGGAGCCTAAAAAAGTGCATCACTGTTATGACAAGCTCTCATTTTTTTTGTAGACTCATAGTGCTAAATTAAACTCTCCATTTGAATGTAGCTTTCCAAAAAAAAAAAAAAAAGGACGAAAATATACATAACCTCCCCCCAACACATGTGGAACTAACACAAATCACTGACAAATGTGACCTGCTTGTTTGACCTGTGACTTTATCAGTTTTGAATAAACAAAACTAAACATTGATTGAGATGGATCAGCCGTACCCAATTTACAACCTGTCATACGGACACAAGAGTGATGTGCAAAAACACACTAACACTGCAGCAGCTGCTTGGCTCACACAACTGCAACTGTTTACAAACTTCGAGTTTGAAACAAAATCCAAACAATTTTAGGCAGTCAGTGAAAATGTGTGCAAACCTAACCTGACAATAATTAAATTTATACTGTTTCTGTACGATATTTTGAAGTAATTTATAGCTGTTTGTTGCATTTGCTTCACCAAAACAATGATGAGACCAGATGGGTGTTAACTTTGACATTTTAGGAAAGACACCTGTTTGTATTCTTACGAGAGTAAGATGAGGAGACAGATATTAATTTCATCTGTGTGTTTAGTACAGGGCAAGTGTGGGATGTGTTTATCCTAGTTTAGCAAAAGACTGGAAGAGAGGGAAAACAGATAGCTTACATCAATCAAAACAAGAAAAAAAAAATGCCAAAATTGTCACATTTATATAATGTATTTTATCAGTCAAAGCTAGCCTGCAATAAAAGCATCACCTGTGTTTTTTTTTTTTTAAAGTGAGGTAAAATGTCCAAAAGCTATGAGGGCAGGACTCGTGACTTGCTGCATGTAGTTGCCAGATGCAGCTGCTGATGTTGAGTAAAAAGCGCCAGTGTGTAAACTAAATGCTCATTTATACATTTCTGCCTTTCTAAGTTACACAAAACAACTATTTTTGAAGTTATTCAACGGCACGTTTGACATGAATCAATGTGGGTTCATCACTACCAGAAGCTCCTTTCACATACAAAGAATCATGTGATCCGATCCATTGATAGTATAAAAGTATTAATAATAGCTGCTTTAAGTTGGGACTCTTTTAATTCCTATTTGCTCAAGTGCTGTATGTAAATTTCCCCCATGTAGTTGGCAGAAATTCAAAAATATATATAGAGAGGGAGACTGCAAATCTGATGGTTACTGTGGTTGTTTGTAGGCTTTTTTGACCCCGTTTTTCTCTGCACTGCAATGGGAGTGACTATCAGACTTTCAGTTCTGTGTTGAGCATGTAAAAGAAAGGTTACTGGTTCTGACCGAATGAAACTGCCGTCTTGACTTTTATATAAAAGTCAGAGCTTGTTCCGTCATGAGATCAAACTGTAAAATTGCCATCAAAGTTATGGCAATTTCAAGAGGCTTCAGCTAACAGAGAAAAGAAAAAGGAAAAAAAAAAAACACTGCAGAACTGCTTGCCCCTAATCATCAGTTTACCCAGCAAACATTAGTATGTAGAGACTCCTCTCACTCAAGGCCATCATCAAACTCTCATCTCCAAAGTCACTCTCTTAACCGTCTTCTTCCTCTCTCCTCTGTGTTTATTCCCTTCCTCTTTCTTCAGAGCACTCAGTCAGGGACAGTTGTTGTAGCCTGCTGTGCACACCAGACAGCCAGAGGCCTCCATTAACATTTGCCACCACCAACCCCTGCTAGTACACATTAGCCGTCATCTCTCCCCCGGTCTCATAATACCATTAGTTCAATTCACTTAGCTTTGTAGGTTGCACATCTGATCATTTTACACATCTAAAATGCTCTAATGATTTTACATTTAAATTAAAACAAAGCAGCAGCTGCAGGGATACTAATGGTAATTTACCTTAACTTGCATGAACCAAACTTTGTAATATGTTCAAACACTCTCGTCAGATCTTCCTTTCTGTCCACTACTATTACCTCGAATTTCACCAACCCCAACACACACAGTCCCACTCTCCCCTTCTCAGAAACTCACAACAGAGTACACAGCTCAGGTGGAGGCCAAAGACGAATTCCCATGGGTACTACAGCACTCACCAGTGACAATACCTGCTCCAAAGCCCACAGGGTACATCGCTACTGAATCCTATAAATAAACCTTGTGCCACGTCGGCTTTGCAGCCTTAGATAAACAGTGGTAGTGTTGGGAAACCAGCCCAGTCCTCCGCCAGACGCTGGGACTTTTTGTTGGCTTTGGCGAGTCGGTTTTTTTTTTTCATTTTTTTCATACTCCCACATGTATTGTAACACTATTCTGAAGTAATATCGTATTTGAAAGATTTACTTATTTAGAAGTGTTGGATTCTGGGATTTCCCAGTCACTGTGGCAAAGGGAGAAAAAGAAGCACTCTGACATCTTCCTCAGATTTTTAAACAAAACAACCACAGGAGCCAGGGTCTAATAGAGAAAACCCTAATTATAAACAAATGCATTTAAATTTCAGAACATATTTCAGTTTCTCTCTGGATGAAAGAATCGACCATTTGCCAGGATTTACACATTGGATGTGTAAAGGCACATTGTACCTGTTTTCAGTGCCTTTTAGGGAACTCTGTGATGAGGAGGTGTGACAATCACCTTGAAATCACATAAATGAGAAGTCATTTCTCACAATCAAAATCTCAAGTAGCGTTTAATCAGCGAGAATCTTAATCTACAGTTTCACCCACTAGCTGCTGTAAGTCTGATGGTTTTACATGCAAAGCAGAGCAGTGCGTCGTTAGAGGAGGGAAGCCTGTCTTCAAGAACCAAATATGGAGGAAACAGCAGTCGGGGCATACGCAACAGACCGCCTGCCTGCCTCCTTTACCACACACACACACAAGCATACACACAAAATACTCTCCCCGGCATCACATGATCAGTGTGGTGACATCACCTCTTGCAGAGTCCAGAGTTAGAAGCTCAGACAGCAGAGGGCTGCGAGGTGAGTCCCTGCGAACGCTGAGGAGCAGTAACAACTCGCACACGTGCGTGCGTATGCGCGCACACACACACACACACACACACACACACACACACACACACACACACACACACACACACACACACGGATATGTTAAGCCCGGGTCATGTAACAAGAGAGTAACTGGGCTTAACAAACCTCACCTTACGTCAAATCTCACCTGACATTAAAGGTCTTAATGCTGAACTCACACTGCTTAAATCATGCAAATTCGTAGATGTATCCTCAAATCTATCTTCGGATGCTCATTTGCAAGTTGATTAAAACACTCAACCACACAATGCAGCTTAGGAGTTTTGACTAAATAGCTGCTTCTAGTCCTGCTATGACCTATAATATTATGCCAACTGTGTGATTTTAATGACTCATGATTTTATCGTCTGACATGAACAAAACTGATATAACAGCTTGAAAAAAAAGAAAAAAAAAGTCGATTTTCCCCAGGATATAAATTGAAACATTATATCACAACGTACATTTGCCTGCACCGGGCTGAGTCATTGCTGGCGCAGTGCAAAGGGTTATCCACAGGATGAGGTAAACAGCGTTGTTGACCTTGACTGACTTGTCGGCGTTCTCACAAACAAAAAGAAACAACCTGTCAACTTCAGCTGTACATCTAACACTGACATAATAGCACTGAATATGTCCATATCTTGTGTTATTGAAGAAGAGCACCACTAACAAAGTTCTGCAAAACAATGAAAATACACTGCTTTTCCTGTAGATGCTTCACAATAAAAGTAGAACCATAGATTTCGTTACAATCTACAAATGTACTGATAGAGACTTTTAAAAAACAGCCCTTTCTCTTGTCACCAGCACATCCACACGTGAGGGAGGAAACTGTCACAGGTTCGCCACGGTCAACCTGGCTACAAGCAGAACCACAACAGTGCAGGTCGACGCAGCAGAGGCACTTTTTGTATAGTGCGTTTTCTGACCTCGTGTTTCTGGTTGTTGCAAATGGCCATGCCCAAAGACGGGGCGAAATGCCCGTTGTCATAGAGAGAAGATGACGCATGAAACGTTCAATACGGGGATAACAGTGCGCATACTCACATAGTCTCTCCCTGAAAACATTTATAATGTTGTTTAGCCAGAGAGAGAAAAGTTGAAACCCAGTTTACTTTCTTACTCTTACTTTCTCTGCACACCTGACCAATCATAATGGGAAAGATGTGAATGTTGGAATGATAGTTTTGAGAAATTAGAGGAATATTCGGTCACAAACCCCCCAGTCCAACATCTTTATGTGGGGGGGGGGTATTCCAAAGGAAATGGACAATTTGACAAGCGCTTCTGAAGAAGCTCACAGTACTGGCAACTTTATGCACGGCTGTGAGGCCCCAGTAGAGCCACATGGCTCGGCACAGCATAGTGTGATAAAAGCAAGCTATACTGTCACTGTAGAAAAATGGCAAAAGTTGACACTGCAGCTTTTTTCTGTTCTCACTGAGAACAGAACAACAGAGGAATAGCTGCTTTGGAGCCAATGCATAGACTCGAGTCCCACCTGCAAGCAGAACATTAAGTCAAACAGTGATGGATTTTGTGATTTAAAAGCAGTTGCCATCATTTCCTCTCTGGCTTTCTTTACTCTAAGTGATATTTTTTTTTGATTTTCCTACAAACCTAAACTTCACTTTCAGATATCCTCCTCTTTTATGAAAGAAGAGAAGTACCAGTTACTTCCAACTGGTCGTCAAGCTACAAAAAATGGATAATAACCATATCAAAAATTTGTGACAATTCTCTCACATGGCCCGCCCCGCTCAATGACAGATATTTTTAGAAAAATCTTTCCACAAAAATTGTTTTAAAAGTAAATCCCACTGGACTCGTGAATTGAGGCCTTTCGCAAGTCACATTTTTTATGCACTACTGACTGGAGACATCCATGATGCAAACAATCCACACCCTGACTGAACGCCTGCGCTGCCGAGTCTGAGAGATGTGTCTCTATCGCTGAGTCCAGACACAACCCTGAGACTGATAAAACAACTCGACAAGGGCTCATCTGAAACAGCTGACAGAGTGTTTGTTTTAGTGAGGTGTGGAGGGAGAGGTGGAGCAGAGTGAGTAGGAAAAAAAACTGGGCTTCTACTTAGCCTTGCATTTCCACTCTGGGTTAATCTTCTCTGAGATCTTGACCTTTGATATCTGACAGAGTCTACAGGTTTAAGTTTTATTTTGTATGACAGGGTCTTAAGAAATTCAATTTACAACGATATGAAAACAGAGAAAAGCAGCAAATCCTCAAATTTAAGAAGATGAAAACAGAACAGTTGACATTTTGGCTTAAAGAATGATTAAATCGATGATTAAATTAACTTTCAGATTAATTCTTGGCTTACCGACTAATAGATTAATTAAATTATCATTACAGCTATAGTGATATATCTAAGTCATAGGAAAGGTTTTACTGCTGCTCGAGATGTGTGAAAACCACTGTACATATTTCTTTAAACTGTTCGTATAAGTAACAAAAACATGGGCTCAAACATTTACTTAAAGTTTTCTAACAGAAAATTGTCAAAAATGTTTTGCCATTTTTGTTGTATCTATGATAGTCTGCCTTATTTTCCATGGCAACAGCAAACCAGGTGTTGACAAGAGCATTACACACTAACCTTTCAACATACGTTTTTTATGACTGCGCCATTCAATCAAATGGAGATATTCTTCTACGTGTCTTGAGCATCAATTTAGACACATTTGCTCAAAATTTTTTTTGACATTTTTGAAATCTTTGGGAACTGATGGCAAAGAAAAAATTTGTTTTAACAACACCAGTTTTACAGAAGGAACACCTCTACGCATAATAATACTGTGCTGTATTATAATAATTCTCTGAGAAAATAGCTGTAAAAGTTAAAGCAACCAACGGACGTATAGAAAAAGGAAAAAATATTTTAACAATTATGGGATCTAATTGGAGAAATAACATCAAATATTTGTAATTCAACAGCTCAGGAGCATGAACAATAAAGGAAGCCAGATATTAATGTTCACCTTACCCTCCGAACATGAAGACACAACCTCACTTCCACGGGGTGACCAGTTAGCTGAGCTCACAACATAGTTAAAACCCATTCAGAAGCTGCAGCAGCAGGGACAGTCTGTCCTGCAACAGTAGTTCCACTTTACCTCTTCACGCATGAGCACTCATTCCAGCTTCATGACCTTTGCTGGGTGCCAACATCTCGTAAAACCCAGCTACAAACAGCCCTGTGGAGTCTGAAGACTGAAGGTGGGGCTCTGCCTCTTCACGACCACAACAAAAAGGGAAAGATTCAAGGGGACAGGGACAAATATGGGAGACAAGTTAGGCATTCACGCTAATTTTGAGACTTCAGCCCCTTGATTCTGTGAAGGCCTGCTGTAGAGGTGGCTGCTGCAGGAATGCTAAGCTGCCTCAGTACGTAACACACCTCAGATTACTTTGAATCCAAAACTTTATTTAACGCTGTCGAGAAAGCCATGCACCACATTGTGAAGGCTTTCATGTCAGAAAAAAAAAAAAAAAAAAAAATCCTAGTAACACTTTAACCCCCATATTTAGCTTTTATAAGTAGAATAAAACAGTAAAATAGTTATAAGCAGATTTAAGTGTTTATTGATGTATCTTTCAACAACTATACCTCTTATTATAGTTGGTGTATAAACAGACAATGAATGAATGACAATATATTAAAAACGCTGAAGTTGTAACGGTATAAAATGTGTCTTCTTGGGAGAAGTTGTTGTTGAAAAATTCTATTCATTAATATACACTTGAAAATGTCCTCTCTCTGTACAGCTACATTGTAGTGTGTTATGAACGATTCAATGTTTTAATAGTGCTAAATAAAAAGGGGTTTAAAGTAAAATCTTACCAAAATATTGTAGATGCCATGTCAAAAATTCTCAACTCCCTACCTGAAGTTTAAGACAACCCTTCACTGAACAAAGGTTGTAGTTTTAATTCGTAAACTGGCTAAGACACATTATGTAAAGTGTAAGGGAAGAGGGATTTCATGCAACAGTCCCTTTCTACCCACAGTTTCAAACAGAGGGCGGCATTTGCGTGCGTCAATTAGGGTTCCTGCACGTGGCTGAGAAATGCTAATGCATCGAGCCCAACCTACATATAAACGGGTGAAACGGACTTCACCATTATACTTTGTTAGCATGCAGGTCGCACTAACATCAGCCATAATAGAAAAAGAAAATTTTGACGGCCAAACTGCTACACACAGTTTTCACATGATTTGCCAAACTCGTAGATTTGTGATATGCCAGTTTCCTTTGACATATCTGGCACTCGACGTTTTGAGGGAGGCCAAAAACGTGTTTTGTGAGGTCACTGTGACCTTGGTCTTTATCCACCAAAATCTTATCATTGCATTCTTGACTACAAGTGAACGCTTGTGCCGAATTTGAAAAAAATGCCCTCAAGGTTCTCCTGAGATAACTGGGATGGGATGGACGACCTGAAAACATAATGCCTCCGGCCACGGCTGTCGCCGGTGCAGAGGCATAACAAAGTGGAAGCCTGTGCGTGGAACATCCACATAGCAAGGAGGAGATCAAAGACTTTTTGTCCGACTGGATACATATGCAGGCTTTCCTACAAGATGTTGACTGCTGTAGTGTTGCCTCAAGTGAAAATATTAAACGTAAAAATCAATTCAAATAGCTCATTCTCACACATACAGCATATTATTGCTAGAAATTCTTAAAACGACCAGATCTTCAAACTGGACTTCTTGATTCATGTTTCCTCTTCTCACCAATACCTTTACTAACACACCAGCACTGCTCCTAGCATTTTTGGGATGTGTGGCTATTTTCAGTCTTAAAATGGCTTTAATGGTCAGTTAGCAGCAACAGGTGCCACAGCAGGACAGGAAACTAACTTGCTTAGCAAAAATGGCTGCATTTTGCTGGCAGTTAAAGAGTTAATTTTGTGCGCTGGACTGTCTGATCACTCGTATCATGTTTTACTCAGTATTTTCTCATTTGAACTGACACTTGTGTGATTAGCAGCTGAAAACCAATGTTTGCATGAAACGCAGTGTTTAAGAACTTGACTCAACATTAGGCGGAGATGGTCTGCTAGCCACACCACTAACATTTATCGCTAATCCACCATGAACTCCGCAGGGGGCAAAAAAACATTTATGAATCAAGGCATCAAACTGCTCAGAGGAACTGAGCCTAGTTGTCCAGAGAATTAATTCAAATTCTGGACCATACACATTTAAAATACACTGATTTGCTGAACCCAATTTAGTTTTACTCATCACATGACCAAGACATTCAGAAGAATAAAGGGCCGTGACAACATCAGGTCAGTGTGATGAATTCAGTTGTATTTGCCCTACTGCCTTACTATCTATCTGTTTTTGTTCAACTGTTCAATTTAGCATTTTGTGGCATCTCTGCAACAATTCCAACTTTGAGGACGAAATACTGAACAGCACACTGTAGATCCAGTGAATGGAAAACTGAGCGTCGATTCAGATAAATGACTGAAATGTAATTATCACACCAGCTTCAACACTACAGTCAAAGCTGAGCCAGTAACGGTGCACTTTTTACGAGGGCGTCGTACTTGCACAGGCGACGAGATGCACATTCCTACTGGCCGTTTCACACTACTCCACTGTTGGACAGTTGGTGGTGGTGAGATGCACAGAAACATAAAAATGTGCCAACAAAGGCAGTGAAGACGACGACTGCTACCAAGCAAGCATGGATGTAAACCCTGCACAAAAAAAGACTCCAAAAAATGAGGAAGGAAAACCATTCAATACATTTGTCAAGCCTCAAGGACACACGTGCAATGTGTTCTGGAGAGAAAAACTGAATGTAAAACATAACTTTTGTTTATATGAAAACTCCCCATGGCACCTTTAAGTCTGTGCACAGTGGATGGTGGTGATGATAATGTTTTAACCATTGATGACAGGGCTGGATGATTATGGCTGGATGTACTAAAGGTTTAATGTCATGTTGTCACTTTATTTACACATATGTACGTTTATATGGTAGGTTTCAGCACGTCCTACAAATATGTATTTTAGTATGTTTCATATTCAAGGCCACGTGTTTCATTTGACTGTAAGACTAATTTCTCTTTGAGGAAAATAAAATTAAAAAAAAGGCTAAAGTTCAGTTTTTCAATTCCATGCCTATTCTGCAATGATTAAAAAAAAAAAAAAAAAAGTAAACCAATGACATGCTTATCAATGTATCCTTGTGGCCGAAATCATTATTTCCCCAATAATTAACAATAAACCCAGCCAGTTATTATTAAAATGTGCTGCCTATTCTGAATCCAGGTTAGAGCCGAAATGATAGGCTAATTAATCAACTAGTTTTCTGACAGAAAAAATAACCAGCAAGTAATTTAAAACCCAATTAAGCATTAAGGTAGTTTATAAAACCAAGGTAGTAATAAAATGTGAGATATTCTCTGTTTGCAGCTTTTCAAATGTAAAGATTTGCTTCTTTTCTTTGTTAGATATCATTGTACAGTTCATTTCTTTGGGTTTTGGACTTTTTTTAACTAAATCCATTTTAGGCTATGGGTATTTTTTCACAATTTTGTTTTGACTACTTAATCTAAATAAATAAATAAATAAATAAATAAATAAATAAATAAAGGGCTGACTAATCAATTACGAAAGCAACTATATTTGCGGCCCTAATCCAGATCCACCCTTCTCTTGCCACAAATTAAAGACACATACGGTAACATATTCCAGCCTGTGATCCCAAAACAGGCTGTCTGGGCTGTGGAAATACATTTTCATTCTTTCAGCTGGTGATTTTATCCAGGGCAGGAGTCCAGGATCTCGTTCAAGGACACAGCGGGTACACACGATTGATTAGAGAACATTGCACATGTTCAAAAGACTTTTTTTTTTTCTTCCTTTTTTACATTTTTGTAGGTGAACAATCTTTTTACTTTTTAACCAAAAAGAAACATTGCAAGACTTTGAAGTTTTGCAGAGGATGCCGTCATCTTAAGAAAACAACTTTTAAAACAGTGCAATATTTGAATATTGCTACACTTTAGTCTACATTCACACTACAGTATAAAGAAGAGATAAAGTCTAGAGCTGAAACAATTACTTGATTATTTGAGTAACTGACTGATAGAAAATTAATCGGCAACTATTTTGATAATCAATTAATCATTTAAGTCATTTATCAAGGGAAAATGCCAAACAGTCTTTAGTTTCAGTTTGTCAGTTGTGTTGAATTGATACTTTTATTTATCATTTGTGAAAGTTAAATGAGTATCTTTGGATGTTAGATTGTTGGTTGGACAAACAAGCAACTTAGAGACACATTGGACTTTAGAAAATGGTGATGGGAATTTTTCACTGTTTTTGACATTTTGTTGGGTGACTAATGAGGAAAATAATCGCCTGGTTGATCAAAACCAAAAATCACAGTTTCAGCCGTAATACGTTAATGGTTCTCCAAAATCATTGGCTAAACAACATATATAGGAAAATCTGGGTTGTAGGCATTTGCTCTAAACCAGTGGTGCCATACATGGGAGCCAAGACCCACCCCATCAAAATAAAACAAACAAAAAAAAAAAACCTTTGACACTTGGTTCTGAATATATTCAACTTTAAGCCGTGTTTTTTTTCCTCCCATGGTAAGTTGGACCTTCACTTACTGCTACAAATTACTTAAATCAAACAATGCGAGAAGAATAATTCAGTCTTTGATTTAGCTGCTCACGAGTCCTAAACAGAATCTGTGACAACTCCTCCAAGTAGACATGGCTTTGCATTAAGGAGTCACAAGAGAAAAAAAAAAAAAAAAAAAATATTGGACCATGCTCTATACACACAATCGACAAAAAACTTACAATTTGCATTTAAACAGTTTTTGGTCTTTGAATGCAACATAAAAAAAAAGGGGGGCCACTACTGTCTGGTTATCTCAACCTCCGGATCCCAGCCAGGTTTACTTTGCTGATGTGACAGCTTTCGGAGCATATCCATCCAATCCACCAGGACTGGTCCAGATTCTGGGTACAGGCTGTACCCTGAAGTCTACATTAGTTACACATGCTTTAGCACAGTAAACAAACCAGTTGGCAAACAAAAAGACAACATAAATAGCTGACAGGCTGCCGTCAAAACGAGGATGACTGGACTGTGTTACTACTAACCAGCCAATATCCAGGAAAAAAAAAGAAAAAAAAAAAAAAGAAAAAATATCACACATGGCTCATGAACCACGTTGCCTTAACAGAGCAAGGAGGAGGAGGGCTGCTCCATGTGCGTCACCAATAGTCACTCCAAATAATCGATGGTCCCTTAATTTTACATAAGCCCTGTGTGTATTTTAATGACAAAGCATAATGAGCTGCAATGTTTTCGATCGGATCGGAGTCAGATCATGCAGAAGCCATGATGACTCTGCCTGCGAGCAACCGTGCTAACGATAGCTAGCATGGGTGGACGAGCAGCAGGGAGCCGGGGTTTGCGCTGACAGCGGATACACGGCATGACAACCGGGTTATTAACCTCGAAACATCCAGACTGTGTCACATAGGATAGCCTCAAACGATCTCTGGTTTCTGCGTTTGCACTGATGCGGTGCTTTCGCTAGCTAGCTAGCAGCGCCCATGCCTTTCTCTCGGGGAACACGTGGAGTGAACACGTGATGTCTCATAACAAACCTGCTCCTTTTAAGATATTAAAACGAGCAGACGTTTCGTGTTTGGTCGCGTTTCGGCGTCGAGAATCGATCTTAGAAAAGCCTTAAAAAGCTGACATGTTTTACACGGGGTGACTGGGGATGGGCAGTAGTAACCTGGAAGCTAAGCTAACATCTGAGTGAGAAGGGCTTGACGTAGCACTAGGCCAGAGAAGAGAGTGTGTGTCTTGTGTGTGCGTGCTATTGTTAGCTGGCTTCGCCGCTACACACACAGTCAAGCTTTTTCGCTTAATTGATCCGATGCGAGACACGGCTGGATGTATCATTAATGTCTGGTGTGGCAATATGTCGGAAAAAAAAAACTTGCTCAAAACCAAGCGTGTAGACAGCAATAAACACCGGTTTAAACACTGGCTAAGCATGGGGAGTGTGTCAACTGAGGTTTGACTGACTGGGTGGCAGGAGATTGGACACATTGGGGATCGGGGACATGGTGATGAAGCAGGGAGAACATGGTGATGAAGCAGGCTAAACATGAGGACATTTGAGCTGTTTTTCAGTCAGTCACCCTCCTCTGCCTCACTCTATCTTGAAAGTTTCAAGTCACCGCAGCCATTATGCACGGTGACACTGCTAAAAATGAAGTTGCCCGCTTCCTCTAAAAATAAATAAATAAAAATAAAAAGCAAAAAGGCAGGAAAATACACCCACTGAAACCAAAACCTGATCTGCTCAAATGCATTCAGTTTGTCTGATGTGATGACACAAGCAGAGTAACTTTACAGGCATGGCACTAACCCCACAGCGTGTCCATAAAGATGCTGAACAAGTGAGCAAACACTGTTTCTATCTGTTTGGGACCAGAATTCCTTGATTACACCTTAAACTCTTCAAATCGTGATTGGAGGAAAAAGCGTCAACACGAGTAACAGTTAATTTCATATCTTGTGCTCTAAGAAGGGTTCACCACTGACCAAGTCCTGTCTCCAGCATATAACAAGAAAAGCCCTTTACATTTTATAAAAGCTATGAGGAATAACCTTTGGAGCGTTTTTACTTTTACTAAGGGTGTGATCCCTTGTGCAATCAGCCGCCCATGGGTCCAATCTGCCACCCTGAACTCCAGGAATAGCCATCACCAGGAGGAGGAGGAGGAGGAGGAGGAGGAGGAGGAAGGTGGGGGGTGCTTTCACTCCAAATATACCCAGTTTTCAGGGAGCAACAAGAGGACGACCACAGACTGGGCTTGTTTATGCACCCCTTGGCTCTTTTTTGTTCAATAAATGCTACCTGACCCCACAGTGACAGCCGCTTGGTCGTGTCGTGGGACCACACCTGGACGGACAGACACCAACGCAACACTGACAGCCAGAAAAATCAACATGTAGGGAGGGTACAAACCGTGGTGTGCTTGCCCATTCACGCTGACCACGGTCACCGCATTCATTTTCCTAGTCCACGGGTTCACCTTGGGCGGGGGAGCTTCAGTAAACTCCTTTCTGCTGCCGCTCTTAACACCCTCCTCGTTTTGCTTGTCTTCGCTGTCACAGCCCCCTTTGCTCTCCTCGGTCGCCTGTTTGGAGGTCTGCTCCTCCGTACCGGGGGTGCCTCCTTCCCCGGGGCTGCTGCCGCCGCTGCTGCTGCCCTGGTCGGCGACACCCGTCTGCCGCTTAGCCATGTCGCCCCGGCCGCCCTCCTCTACCTCCGGCTCACCTCGGATCACTTTACCGTGCTCCTCCGCTTTGGCAAGCGGGTTGCCGGGCAGGAGAGCCTCCACCTGAGTGGCCATTTCCCACCGCCGTCTTTCTTCCCCCCTCAGGATTACCAGTCCTCCCCCCGGCCCGAAGTCGCCTTCAATTTCAAGGAAATGTGAAGTTGTTCCGCGGAGTCTGCCGCTCCTCTGTCGCTCCTAGACCAAAAGAGCTTCAGTCTAAGAAGCAGAGAAGTCAGCACTGGATTAAAACATGTATAAAAATAAAGAAACGTGTCCGAGGGCCTCAGGATTATAACCTTATCTCCACTACCAGCAGCAATATGGATGATCCCCACCACGCGATAGAGGGGTGCGCGCACGTACGATGTAGAGGGGGAGTAGTCACGTAACGCCGGGAGCGCGCTTCTGGGTCAGGTCGAGGCGCTGCTTTCAAGTGCTGCCTCGCCGTAAAACCTCTCAATTTCGGAAGTCATAAAGTGCCACTTTGTCGTGTTTTTAGTAACGAAATATATCATTGGACAGACTGTAATTTTTCGGAATAAGTATTCTGGTTAATCTAGTTTAATTTATTCTTAAAAATAAAAATTAAGAATCCAACCAATCCAGTTTTGTGCTGGAGCATGAGGAACAAAGGAGAAAATGGTCACTCTGCATGTTTACATGTTTTAATACATATATTTGTTAACTAATCTTTGGCTGTAGATATGCACAGCTTGAATCAAAAGACCCCCGCCCCCCGTACTTACACTGATGCACTATGTATTACAGTGTATATTATTATGATTATTAATATATAGTAATATTAACACATTTATTAATAATACATTTTTTATAAATTTGACACTTAATGAGAATGAGAATTTGCTTATGAAAATGATTTTAAAATGATGACGTCAGCCACCTGCTAAAGAAAATGACTTCAGAGTTTATTAGTCTACTTGGATTTATATCACTGAAGTTTTATAACACCTTGTTCATAAAAAGTCTAATTTCCTGTTAGACCTCCCTGCTGTCTAACTGGCCCAAAACATAAGTACCATCACTGTGTAAGATAAAATATTGCACATTTCTTTGTCAGTAAATGATTTATACTGGCAAAATATATTCTTAAGTGGTGTAACAATAATCCTTAATAATTATTTCTATATTTGTCAAGTGTGTAAGACCAGTTTGTTGCAAAGGGAAGGGTTACCACTTCAATACTTCTCTTTATGTTGTGTTTTAATTAAGTCAGAAGAAAGGAGGGAAAAAAGGAAATAGTTTTCTAAAGGGAGATAAAGTTTTCTAAAGGAAAATTGTTCTTGGATAAGTAAGAACAATTGGTTATAATATTCTTCTGAAGGAAAATTGTTTATTTTAAAATTATAACTATTATTTTTAAACACAGTAAGGCCAATGTCAGCAATACGCAAGGGTTAATATACTTCTCTTCAGCTGGGACATTTTCCCGATAAACTTGAACGCAGCGCGGAGCCCTGGGTGACGTTGCCTCACCCTCTCGACGCGTCATCTCACCGTTAACTCATCAAATATCCGTCACTAAATACATTTTTTTTTACTGTGATTACCGGTTTCTAAAAACCTAGGACATATGATTAGACACTTGTTTATCCGTCACCCATGTATTTTATGTTATTCTGTTTTCTAATCTCTGTAAAAGAAGGTGGGAAAATGCACCGAAACCGAAGCCTACGCTTTACACACGTGTCCTTACCGGAGCTGCACGTGTGCGCTCACGCTCTGAGTCCAGGTTTCCTTTTTAATTTTAGCATCCCCCCCCCCCCCCCCAAGCTTTATAATTTCAACACAACAGGCCAGGAGCTTAAGTTTGTGTCCGTGTCGCGTCCATGTCTACTGTGTGGGATCCAGTGTGTTGTGCCTGTAGTGACATCCAACGTGTGGCTCAACATTAAACAACCTTTTTTAGTCTGGGTGGTTGGTTATATAATAGCAATAGGAGTTCAAGTCGGACCTAACGTGTGCAATTGGATGCCCTGTGTGGTAGAGAGAGAGAGAGAAGTGTGTATGGGAAAGAGTGAATGTGTGTGTAATTATGTTTGAGAGTGAAAGTTGTGCTTTTTGTAAAATGGGGGGGGGGGGGGGTTAACTACCTCTACAGCCACTACTGCTTTTTGTTCAGGTTAATGTAGAAACAGTTTTGCAGCATAGACATGAGAAGACATGCAAAAAGGCCACCGTTCAGCCTGATTTAGCAACACTCACCAGTTCATGCAGAATTATTAGACAAGATCAGTGATGGAAGAATTTTTCAGATCTTTAACTTTATATATATATATATATATAAACAAACACACACACACACACACACACACACACACAGTCGGGTCCAAAAGTCTGAGACCACTAGAGTCAAGATACTTATATTTTTCATTTGTTTTAAATGTGTATCAAATTACAATATCAGCTTAATATTTTGAGTGAAATGTTGAATCTTTGAAAAATGTACATGAATTTCACAATATCTTAGTATTTGGTTTGTCCCCCATCTGCTTTAATGACAGCATGCTTCGATCTGGCATGGACTCCAAGTTTGTGCAAAACCTGATGACCCACGTTAACCCAGCATGACCCGACAAAGAGCCTCTCGTGATGTCACAGAGTGCTTGACTTTCTCAGTCTTCATGTGGCCCAATTAACGTTCAATGGGGTTGAGGTCTGGTGCCTGTTGAGGAAAGTCCATGACAGTCAGGACTCCTTGGTCTTCTTTGGTCTTCAAGTGGCTCTTGCAAAGCTTTGAGGTGTGTCTGGGGTCATTAACCTGCTGCAGTATGAATCCTTCTCCGCAAAGATGTAAACCAGAGGGTATGGCACATCTCTGAGGAATGGAGTGGTACTTCTCCTTGCTCAGGGTGTAGTCAGTTTGGTGAACGTGTCCAACTCCAGAGCTGGCAAAACACCCCCAGACTCAAATATTTCCATCACTACGTTCTACTGTCGGTATGGTACACTGCGGTATCACTCTCTCTCCTGTTTGTCTCCTTACATAAATTCTTCTGCAACAGCCATACATCTCAAACTTGGATTCATCAGTAAAACAATTTTCCAGTCATCCACTGTGAAATGCTGGTATTTCCTAGCCAACACCAAGCTTTTGGCCTTGTTTCCCCTTCTGAGAAGTGGTTTAGAAACTGCTACTCATCGCCTGAGACCAAAACAAGAGAGCCTTCTTTTGACAGTAATTTTGATGATTGGAGTCTTGTGTTCTTTATTTAGCAAATTCTGTATCTGTGATGAAGTTGATTTTCTATCTCCCAGGGAACTAAGCTTGATGTATTGATCTTCTGATGGTGTGGTCACTTTTGGTTATTCCTGATCGTGCTTTGGTTACAACTGATCCAGTCTCTGCAAAGCATTGTAGAATTCCATGCACTGCCCCTTAGAAACCTTTAGTCTATCCATGATTTGACACTGAGAAAGCACCTCTCTGCTTAGAATAACAATTTGACATCTCTTTCACTTTCACTTATGATGCCATTTTTTTCCCACTCTCACAGCTACTTCGTGAGCAATGATCCGCTGGAAACCCAAGGCACAGCCTTATTTATAACAGGTGAACACTGGCTGTAAGTTCAGTTACTTGAACGAGCCTCTGATGAGTAGATCAGATCCACCTGAGTGTCGTCCAAACGCATGCTTCAATGGAAGGGATACAACTCAAGGAAAATCTGAAATCTCTTTTTGTATAGAGGAAGTAAGATGGTTAATGCCCCAAATGTGCTTAAATTTGATTGCTGACACACACACACACACAAACACACACACACACACACACACACACACACACATATATATATATATATGTAGATATATATTTACACACATATATATACATGCACATATATATATATACATACACACATATATATATATATATATATATATATATATACACGCACTGAGACCTACTGAGACCACTTTCCTATTCACTTGAATGGGAGAGTGGTCTCAGAATTTTGGACCCAACTGTAGTACCTTGTGAAATGTAATGGTAATGGAGTAAAAGTATAAAGCAGTATACGGTGCATATAATAAAGCAAAGGACAAATATTGCACTCAAGTAAAATACTTGAGTTAATGTATTTAGTTACTTTCCAACTCTCCTTTTTTGTCATTGGCCAGCGTAAGTAGTATTACCGTGAAATGCAGTTTAGCATCTAACCAGAAAGCACAATTTGTAACAAAGTGCATATAGCGAAATTATGAGTAAAAATAAATGTACAAAAATTAACACTAAAACCAATATATATATATATATATATATATATGTGCCACAGTGCAAATGTAACTATGATACGCAATGTATAAACTATAATAAATCATGTATTAACATGACGAGATTGTGCTAAAGAGGCTGGCAGCCATACTTCTGCTACTGTCACATGAAGCAAGCCCACCCCTGGAGAAAACGTTTTACATTCATTGTGTTTTTTCCCCAGGAGGAGAACTTTTTTTAAAACTTTGCAATTAGGCTTTTAAATTGGATACACAGGCTATGTTTAATGTCATTCCAAAAACCTTAAATGCCTCTTTAATTCAGGTTAAAACATGTAAATCATGTTTTTACATCCACAGTAAATTCCTACTCTTTTCTCACTTGGTTTGGCAAGTGCTGATTGGACAATTGTTTGGCTACTTGAAAAGCTGACTTCGCCTCTGGGCGGCTGGTCACAACTATCTACAGGCGCTAAGACTTCAGTTTCAAACAAGTCAAAACAGACTAGTGTGTGAAAGTGTCATCTATCCACATCAGTTTGACATCTGTCCACATCATCATCTTAAGACAAAAGTGTTATAGCCTGTTCTGAGTGGCCACGCTTGAAGGTGGAGCTGTTGCTGAGAGGGGCGAGACATTGTGAATCCTGCAAATGGACAGATCAGTGCACATTTTCAATTTCTTCTCAGAGTTACTAGTGGTGTTGCACTCCGTTCTACATATCTTCCAGACTTCCACAGACATAGAATGGGGTTCATTTGCACTCACTACTAAAACAGATCTTACACACTAAAACCCCATGTTCTCTGCACATTCAATTTTCAATGGTTTTCTGTTACTACAAATTAATAAACATGCGCAAGCTCTGTTCTTTAGCCAGGTTTATCCAACACTATTCAATTAATATATGAAAGAATAAAACTGGTTAATGTACATATTACTGATTACAGATTGCCAGCATCCAATACAGAGTTGCCATAACCAGTTTATCACCAAACATCAACACATCAAAATAGGCGTTAACAAGTGCTGACAAATGGCAGAGGACCTTAAGCTACTGCGCATGGCCTGCAGGATTCCTCGTCTGTTTGTGACTAAAGTCTAAAACATGCCCTCAGTCAGTGCTGATCATGACACGTATGTATTTTCTCACAGCGCACCAAAAATTGCTGCATTATTATGAAATGCGCAGCAGTGGCTGCTATTCCTCAGTGTTTGAATGGCAGGCGTGTCAATGGGTGTGCAGGAGGAAAAATGGCGTTGTGAATGAGAGAAGAATCTGTGGAGCAGGAAAGAAAAAAGACAGAAAGAGAGAGTTTAACATTAAACATTTAAATGACAGTGCCCCCGTGGATTCACATCCATCACATATTCACACACACACACTCTCCACAGCTCTTCCTCATACCTGTGCTACTCTGATGGGCGGTGCTGACTCATGAGTCTAATAAGAAATAAAGCCAGCCCTCATTAGTATTGGCACTCCGCCTGTATAACTGATTTTATTGTATATGAATGTCTGTAAATATGACATGCTATTATTAAACTGACCCAGTGGCCTTATCAACAGTGGAATCCATGAGAAAAGTTGTTCCTAATGTTAAACCTAGACATCTTGATGTTTGTTTTATCTGAAAAATACCTAAATGCTCCCTAAAAGTAGGTATAGATGAGAAAATTTTGAAGCAGTGTACTACCTGTAACCAGGCAGCGGTTCACACATGAAACCCCATGAAGTTAGAAATTAAAATAAATACTTAGACATAAAGTTCAGTGCAATACAAAACATGAGATGTTACCTCCTGTACCAACCCCCCCCCAAACCCCACAGATAACAACCATAATCCCCCGACCGAATGGGGTGTGGTGGACAAGACTGGACCAGCCACAATCCTGTGGCTGCTGTAACGCCTCTGGCTGTTACTCACATTTTAGTCACATGACCGTCAGATATTCAGTTTTCCAGGAGACAAAAGCAAACAGCCAAATCCTGCCTGTCCTGCCTGAACAAAATGTGGAAATCAGTGCCAGATAATAGTTGATAAGTTCATTGCGTTTTTAAATTCTTAACAGCAAAAATAAACAGAAGCATGAGTGCATGTTAGCTGCAATACATTCAGATTAAAATCATATCCATGATAAAAATTTACAAAATAAAAACAAAAAAAGTGCATTTAAAAAGGTCCATCTACAAAATTCTCTGTTTTCTAATCACCCCATTTCACACAAAAGCTCACGTTCCAACAGCAGATATTTTTAAATTCACCTATTCCATGAAAGATTTATTTGTTTTAAAAAACTGATTGAAAGTTTCAAGTCTGTTTCACTTATGACTACACCCAGCATCTCTGCAACATTAGTATTAATCAGAAGTCGTGTTTCTGGCCCCTGATGAGTGCTGAAGAATGGTGAATTCCAATATTCACTCTCTTTTAACTCTATTTTTGGTCTCAACCAACTCCTAAGGGAACTATCTTGCTCTTTAGCTGCTAAATGCTCCACTGTGCTCACCAGCTAGTCACTACCTACCCAATCTGCACGTTATCGTTATCTTAACTAAATTGGCCACAGCGCACTGATTGCACTCTACCTGGTAGCCTTATTATCCTAAATGAATTATAAATGAGCATAAAAAGATAGTATTTTCAGCATATTAAATCATTTCAACCTAATTATTTCCTACTGACATAACAACAACAGACCAACATCCACCTGCCCATATTCATATGATTATATTTATATGAAAACCAGATGTAAGCAGAGACATGTCACCCAACTGCACCGCTCTCACATTTGGAAATTGAAGCATAATATTAAACAAGCTTTAGTTTTAGTGCTGGCACTTCTATGGATAGAAAAACAAAGTGAGTTAGAGGTAAATATGTAAGTATGCAGCCTTACTTAGTCCCTCAAATCTCTACATCACCTTTCACTGACGAGTCTCGCAGCACACTCACTCACCCACAGACCATAGTTTTTGACTGATGACAAAAGAATTCACCACGTTTCTCTCACGATTGTCAACTTTAAACTGGGGACAGCCCAAAATCACATGTATAACAGGGCCATCAGTCTTCAGTTGGTCATCAGTCATGATGGTCAGATATCTTGCACACTTATTTGGAAAGAGCATGGAGGAACTAATGTTGTGCCGTAGGAACAGCTGGGATCACCAGGAGTTCAGTCTAAGAGAGACTGACTAAGAGCTGGTGTCCCATTATCCATTTTGAGATATCAGTGTGGTTCACTGAGATCTGTAGGGTCATCTGGCAGGAAGGAAAGATAGAGCTGTGCATCATCGGCATAGAAGTGAAAAGAGAAAAGACTGTGAGCAGATAATTGGATCAAGGGAGGTGATGTTTACTGAGAAGAAAAGGGGACCAAGGAAAGGGGGAAGTAAATCACGCTTAAACACTTCTCATTGCCATGCCACCGTGAACGATCCCCCTGTGAGGTAGGACTCAAACTGAAAAAGCTCTGTAGGTAAAAGTGACAAGTTCAAATAGGGTGGGTAGGAAGATTTAGGTAAGTTATTTGCAGATGTTTTCCACACTAGACATCTTTCCAATATTTTTGTAGTTTAGGACCAGACCAGAGTGAGTGACCACCATTTTGCACAACGAAGACATGTCTCTCGTAAATTTGGAAAGATCATCAGTGTGTAATATTTGAAGTTGTAATGTCTTTGTCCCCAGATGCTTACTTTCCTAACAGTCATTTTATTATCATTCTGTTATTATTGTTTCCAATTTTAACAGTCAGGTTTCAACAGTGAAATACTGCAAACGTGTTTTGTCAAGGAGCAGTGTTTGTGTGTTTTCATCATGACACATCAGTGTCCGACCTGTGGTCACACCTTCTAATACCCTCTAATCCCCCTGTTCTGCATCCTTCTCTCTACGTCTCTCCCTTTTGTAAATGCCAGGCTACTGTTTGGCCCTGTTCATAACAACATCACAATAACACACAGTCGACAAGACATTAACACGCAGTGTGAGGCAATTGTCTGTGCTTACCTTGAGGTAATTCCACGCTGGATCACCTTCCTCATTGAGAACTCAATCTGTCGGCTTGTAATTGTTCACAGGCTGCAGCCGAAGATGTTTCTGTGTTCAGAGGGATGAATACATATACAGATACATGATTTTTTACATGGTAGCCTCCTTACCAAGTCCAATTCATTTTGAAATTTACGTAGGATTTTTACCCATACAGATCACATGCTCCGTTTGTTCTCTGATTTACACGTGTATCTGATTTATTCCAGAATCTAACTCCCTGCAAAACAACAATGTGTTGTTTTTACACTTTTTACATGCGCTGACATCTGGGGTTTGAGAGTCGGTGGCCAAGAAAAGCATGAGCTTTATAATCTATGTGACAAATAGTGAAGTTGTGAAAAGCATGATGTGAGTTTGGTTATTGCTTTCAAACCACTTTTGTGAGAGTCGTGATTATTTTATGGTAGATCTCTTACTCTGGAGTGAAACATCTTCATTCATCAATCATGAGTTAAGCCACACATTTGACCTCTGTAATTATAGAGTAAGTGTCTGCAGCAGAAACACTTAAATAGCACAATTGTGGCTTTGGCTTGATGGCAGACCGCAAGTCGTCTATTGTGCGTCTGTTACTTGACTCGTAGTCTGGTGGGTTGTTCATTGCGATCATACCAGAGTTTGTTTTTGTCTAACTGAATGAAACTCTTTCTCTTTCTCAGGGTCACACAATTATGTCTGTGTGTATGAGCGGTGAGGTGTATCACTGTCAATGTTGGCGAGCAAAGCCTTGCATTCACAGTCAAAGTCTCCTGTAGGTACTGACATTAGGCACACGCGCACACAGACACACACCCTCCCCCTGCCTGCCCACGGTGGCCCCTCACTGTAAACAGGCAGATATTTCGTTCAGTGGCGGCATCCTATTCTTTGCGGCCGATGACACTGGTGACATGTAAAGCTCTCTGGCATTGTCCAGCTCTCTGGAGCTCTTTAGCAGTGTAATCACCAGTGAAATGGCAATGGGCCACAGGGATGAAAATACAAGTCAGCAGCTGGTCAGCAAATCACAGTTGAAAGCCGTTAAATGGTAGATTTGCCCCGTAAGCAAGAAGAGCTTGGGGGGCTTTTGTGAAACCGGTTCATGAGCGCACAGAGTTTGAGGGGGAGACCTTTTTTCATAACCATTTATATAATGGTTAGATTCATAACTTGTTTGAAAAAAAAAAAAAGTCCTCTAAATTATACTGTATATGTTGTCCTTTTACACTGTATATCTCATCAGCAGAGTGGAGGAACTGGATTTCACTTGACGAAACCTTAAAATTTGTAGTTTATCTCAGATCCCACACAGTTCTCAGACTTGGTTTAAGATGTACCTAAAATCTCAGACAGGTGATCAGAAAAAGTAGTTTTCCAAATAGATTTCAGTTAAAATTACTGGACACGAGCTGACTATGTGCCAAACTAAATACAATTCAATTTCAAGATGCGAGTAACAGTTTTATGCTGGTGTTGGTTGGGCACTATCTTCCTCAGTTGTTTTTTTTGTGATTTAAATTAATTGGCTGCTTTATTACTGCAATATCTATCTATCTATCCTATGACATGCTTTAAGGAGTGTTTACAAAGGATGGAAAAAATATAATCAGCGCCTAAAGTACAAAAATGAACTCTCTATTAAAAAATGTAAGTACACGGTTAAACTCATTACAGCTTCTCTTACAAAAGGTAGAGGATAACATGCTCACATGATGAAAATGAACTCTCCTCTTCCTGTGTCCATGTGTTTAAACTTGCTGTCTCTGAGAAACTATGATGTAATAGACTCAGTCAAACAGGCAATAAGTCGCCATGTGGTATCTCTACACTCCACCTAGTGGCAGTTTAGGAAACAGCTCTGTACACCTCTCCACAGCAATGTAAGAAACATACTGTATGTTGTAGTCATTTGTTCTTATCCACTTATGGTGAATGCAGCCGCAGAAAAAGGAATAATTACCCACAGTTAGTCAGTTTGATATTTTTATTGTGTCATGCGCATTCAAGTTCCGAGATCAACTTCTTCCTCTTCAACATCACAGTGCGAACAAGGAGCCATCTTCTGTCCAGAGCTTGGCAAATAAAGTTTATTATCATCAACCATCCAGAGGAACTCGTCAGAAGTGAGGGACATTTTACTAAAGGCGTAGCCCTTAAATCATCATATACAGTAATGAACAATGAAACATGAAATGGGCTTCATCTGCAATCTCATCTCAATCACATAACAAACAAAGAGGGACCATAGTAATTAAACCTACTTGTCTTTGTAGCTAACAGTAATGTACCTGAGTGTAAATGTGAACAAAGAAGTCTTTGGTTTTTAGTTCAATTCTGCTTCAGAATTGAACATACTCCTAATTCAGGTTTGTATAAAACACCAACAGACCATCTTTCCTCATACTTCGGGAACAACTTGTGTCGAGCATCATCAATATTACACTGTAATCTGTTTTGAAAAATGAAATCGAAATAATCATACAAAAAATAAAGATTTCACCTCACTAATCCAGATGAGTTTCTTATTGTTCTTCCCGTGTTAATGTGTGTGAGATACACAAACAATTATCACGGCTAACTGAGGAGGTTCCATTAAAAGCTGATCTCCTGTTATTCATGAAAAGTGTCACTTGGAATGATACACCACACTTCTTTTGTGAAAAACTGGTGGTTTTTAGATTTTCTTTCAGAAAGTAAACAAAACAAAATCTGATAAATCTCACACCGATGACATCTGTATTTCTATATAATGTCAAAATGTTAAAATAAATCAGAATTTAAGTTACAAATAAAGCGGAAAGAAAAGAGGTTGTCCATACAACATGTCACAGTTAAAGATCTTTCTAGTGAGCCACTGTTCTGGCGTAGTAACAAGTCTCTTTAAAAGTTGAATCATCTCACATTTATGACGTGAGGAAGTTCCCCTTCTGCCACAGCTAGGATTACTCTGAGTGTGTGTGTTTTTTTTTGTTCCAGGGTCAAGGCCACAGCCACAACTTCCTGCAAAAATGCTTTAATTCCTTTATTTTGGGCAGACCCTGTTAACTGCAACAAAGGCAGTGGTGGTTGTTGTTACACTGAACAAAAAAGTTATATAAATTTACAGAAGTGCACCACAGCGTGCTGACCTCTGGCCTCGATCAGGCTGAGCAAAAAGACATAATATTCAGCATCATCATCGTGTGTTGATGGTGTTGTCACTTCTGTTGCAACAGCTTTGGGCGCATTTCTTGTGGTTGTGACAGAACTCTTTGGCCAGACCGCTACACATTATATCCTTCAGCGAGCTCTACAGTTACAGCAGCATGCACAGTCTTGCCTAGTATGCTTATCAAAACCCTTTATGCAACAGGCGTCCTGAACACACACACACACACACACACACACACACACACACACACCATGAGCGGAAGACACATACGGTAGGTTGCTACTGTACCTGGAAAAGAGGGGGGGGGGGGGGGGGGTGCACCTATAAACCTTTTTTACACGTATACATACTATAGACTGTTTATCTCTCCCCCTCAAACAGTCACACGTGTATTGTGCATGCACTATAATTTACTGTTTGTGTAACAGGCAATAAGTGCTGCAGTAAGGACTCAGCGAAAACAAGGGATCCTGCTCTACCTGGTTAGCACCAGATCAAACTGATCAGAAAAACTTTCCATGATTATTTATGAAAATAACACCGACATGTGACACTTTATATTTCAGACAGAGTTCAGTAGCTGTGTATCTGATACAGAGGTACAGGAGGAGTACATTTTTGTGCTAGAAGTGGTGCTCAACATTTTTAGCTTATGATAACTAAAAACCTAAGCATGCCCTCTTGTGATGCCCCATATGTTGCATTTGCGTACGAGTTGCAAGCACTTCCACCAATGAGTGATTTTCCTTCTAATGTCGGAATATTTCATTTGAGCCAGTTAAGAGGCCTGAAAAGGTAAAACTGTCATTTCAAGAGGAAAAAAAAAAGTCATTTTGTGTGGCCAAACCTGTGTGCTTCTTTTTCCTAATAATCATCTTGTGACCCTTAAGATTTAGCGTGTGAAGACTTGGAGAAGTCCTGGGGTTGGGAAAAACTGGAGCCTGAAAGGGACAGCACCTTGTCCTCCATCATACACTGCAATATTCATCATAATATGGAAATAGTTATATTAATACAATATTACTATTAAATTGTTATTGTATATTTGATATTACATATTCTTAATCATGACATTATTTTCTGTTTCTATTTTATATTTCACAATTTTGTTTTTTACTGTATTCTTTGTGTATATTAGCTTACATATACTGCATATATAACAGTATACTGTATACCTTAATAATTTACTATGTACAGTATATATTGTGTTTATTATCTATACTTACACCTATATACTTACATTATAGGTATAATTATAGGTGTACATTATATAGTGTTTTGTATATGTAGCTTTTTATTGTCACCTCTCAAATATCCTTAATTTCTGATTTTATTTTCATATATTTCATTCAAATCTTACTTTGTCTTTAGTCTCTCAGCCTCTGTGCTGCTGTATCGTGTGAATTTTCCCGCTGGATACTTATTGATTAGGTATCTATCAGCTACTCGGTAGACTGTATACGAGCCATCATCTTACACAGCACTCTGCCGCCATCTAGTGACCATATATAAGCAGAACGTGTTTGTACTCGGGAAACGTTTTTCTTTATACAGTCACTCCAAATTCCATTGAAGAATGTGTCGGTCAAGAGACCGACGAGGGTTGGACAAGATTTCTTTAAGACAGACGGACAAATGCACAAATACAGCACCTGTTTGTTAATCCTCTGTGAGAAAAGAAAAAAAAAAAAAGAAAAAAAATCTGGTTTCGATTAGCACAGGATTATTTCTCAATCAACGCTGCTCTCGATGCGCATTTCAAAAACGTGTCCAACACAATTCACCCCTGTTCCACCCGATTTGTTTTTTAAGGACACTTTGCGGCCTCCTTGCCCGCATGCGTTGACCAGTTATCGACTCCCTCTTGATGGGCGGAGTCATGCATAAAGCACAGTGACTTCCTCCGGAGTCAACACTTACTGCAGGGCTCACACAACTGACCGCCTCCCCTGTCACCACTCAACAGCTGAGATGGCTCTGAGTGGTAGAGTCGCAGTTGTGACCGGAGCAGCAAATGGAATAGGAAAAGGAATAACGGAGATACTTCTGCAAAACGGTGCCAAGGTAAAGCTTCAGACTCAGCTGTGCTACGCAGCATAAACAAACTTGTGTGCCATAATAAAAAAGGGGAAGATAGGGGGGGAAGTGTGTGTACAGTGCTAGCAACTTTGTTTTTCAGTCTGGAACTGAGTCCTCCTAACATTTTTATTTTCTTTTAATACGAGAAGAAAAAAAAAACAAAAGTGTCTTGGGAATTTAAACCCACTTGAGGCGAATCTTCACTCATGAGCTATTGTTGAAAATAAGGCTTTTAAACCTCAATTATAGGCAGAAATACCCTCATAAGTTTAGAGGATTTGGCAGATCCAAGCTCCCGCTTGACCAACTGCAACAGAGGGATATCCATCCATCCGTTTCAGCACATGTGCTTCATACTGCAAAATTTCTGGTACCTGCTACTCTTTAAGGACAACGCACACAGGTGTATTGTCTGTATAGAGTACCAGATGTAATCATTGTGTTTTTTCTTTCCTTGTCTTTTTTTTTTTTTGGTAATGCCCCCATCCGTCCGTTGGTAATGCCCCCCCCCCGATAAAAAGGTTTATGAATGGAGCCTGCTGGTTGTGGAATGTGAACCTGTGACTCCGTGCTCCGGGCCTAGCTATTGTTTTGGTTGTACCTCTCAGTATAACGCAGCACAATTCAGCAGCACCACAGAGCACAGCCTCCCAAATGATTGTAACATTTTCAACAAAACTGAACATTATAACCTTAATGAAGGCGGGGTTTTTAATTGTAGGTCTACATCAACTTCAGATAATTGGACCTAATAATCTAGTGTGTGCCTGATGATCCCTCACCTGTACAGGTAGCGCTCTTGGATACGAATGAAACTGCAGCAGAGATTTTAATGGAAGCCCTCAATAAACAGTACGGACAAGAAAGAGCTTTGTTCCTCAACTGTAACGTTGAATCAGAGGAGCAGATCAAAGGTAATACACACACACACACACACACACACACACACACACACACACACACACACACACACACACGAAAAACAAAGTAGGGTAGTGGGGGACGTACTGAGGACTGGAAAACAGCTGGAAACGCAGTTACTGGAATAAACAGACACGTACCTAGAAACACATGAAGCTAATCAATCCCATCTGGACTTTTTAGAGTTATTTATGATTTGTTATGGAACCAAACATTCCAGCCAGTAGATGGTTGCCTGTCCTGATACCGGAAAGCTCACAAACTCAGGGACATTTTGTCTTGAACTAATCCTATCGTGTGGCATTAAGTTCCAGGTCGAGAACCACACCTCAGATTAGGTTGAGGTATGCAGTTAAAATGTGAGGAAATAATTTACTGAGATTTGAAATGGTTGTGTCAACAGTAGAGAGATTAAAAACACCCTAAAGCCTTTATGTACTTAAATGATTTTAACGTTGTTACGTGCAAAGGGTTTTTTTTTTCCATTATGGGTCAGAAGAGCAGGCCTGAATCGGATGTGTGTGGTAAAAACAACATTATTTTCTTCTATGTCTACAAAATGTTTTAAAGTTGTGAAATTTCCATCACACATTCCCATAGTCTAAGGTCTTCAAATGTCTTGTTTTGTCTGAAATACTGTTCAAAACATAAAGATATTCATTTCACTATCAGAAGTGTGAAAACCAGAAAATATTCACACTTGAAAAGCTGGAAAATGTTGTAAACGAGAAAAAGATGATCAAAATTGTTACCGTTCAATTTTCTGGTGATCAATCAACTTACTGATTGTTGCAGCTCTACAGTGAATGACGCCACTCTAAAGTGGCTCTGTAGCTGTCCAAGTAGGCCATATAAAAGAAAGAGCTCAACTTGTTGTGAAATGAGAAGTTAATTACTGTCTTTTCCTGTTCCCAAGCTGCCTTTCAGAAAACCGCAGAAACCTTTGGAGGAATAGACATCCTGTGCAACAATGCCGGCATCTTGAATGAGAGCACGTGGGAGAAAACTGTCTCCATAAACCTCGTAAGCAGCAGAAAGAGCAACACACTGCATCTGGCTGTGATAATGCCTCATGCACTTACTTGTGCCATCTACTTTTACAACTGACTCCAAAATAAACTTCAGCCATTCTGTGTTGTAGACTGGCGTTATCAGGGTAACTTACCTGGCTCTGGAGCACATGAACAAGTTGACCGGAGGTCGGGGAGGGGTCATCGTCAACACAGCATCAATGGCAGGTAAAGCTTCGTTTTCACCCAAAACACTGCAAAAATTAGCATTGCAACTGCAAATTTTCGTTTTTTTTGTATTTTAATATTTTAAGGAGCGCACACACTTTTGCACACAGTTCTTGTTTGACGAGCCTAGCCGGAACAGGTACTGCTGTACTTGTAACTACTTTTTTTAAACAGCAACTTCACACTTTTTTAAAAATCACAGATTGGTAAATACCCAGAACACTGGATTCCTCTCACCTCTCACTATCGTCATACTACTGAACCATAATCCACAGGAGTCTGTGACAAAATCAAATGAAGCCTCGCTAGTTGTTTTATAAAGCAGAGGGGAGAGTCTGAAAAGAGTCAGAGATGTTATCGGCTTGTTAACCGATGTGGCTTACAGTGGGAAAGACATTTATAAGGACATTATCTGGAAGGTTGCACAGGCAGTTGTAGTAATGATTTCATCAGTTTATGCTCCATGTTTGAAGAAATGTAAAACCAGTGACTTTTTTCATACACAAACCGTACTTGTCAGACACATGATATGCATTTACACTCAGTCTCATAAAACACAGTTGTTCCACATTTCTGTCTCTGTGAACAACTTGTTTTTCATCTGCACACAACTGATAAAATGAATTAATATACTTCGAAGAGGTCAGAATTGCAAAAATATAATTCTTTACATATATTAGATGCTTTCACGACGCAAAAAAAGGTCTTCGGTTTGCAAAAACTTCAACAGCCTGCAGACCAAGATTACTGGTATATAGATAATAATTTAATGTGGAACCAAGGATTAGTCTTTTGGCCCCATCTCTGCAAACCAATAGTAAGATGTCCATAGTCACAGCACGCAGATGGGAAATTTAACAAGTGCCATGAGGTCTCGATTTTACTTTAACAGAAAATTGTTGAACATGAATACGAGAGAACATACACAGAAAATTTGTGCCGCCCCTTTAAGTCAGGATTTTACCAACTAAAAATGTTTTAACCCGGACGTTGACTGATAACCCACATCTTACAGGTCTCGGCCCACTAATGAGCTGTCCTGTCTATACAGCCACCAAGCATGGAGTGGTCGGCTTCACCCGAGCCATGGCGGTAAGGAAGATTTTTCTCTCTTTTTTTTTTTTTTAACATTTTTTTTCCTTGGGTTTTTGCAGAATTACATAACATTGTGTCATAAAAAAAATACAATTTATTGTTATTTGTAATGTTCCAAAAAAGATCACAGACATATACTGTTACAAAGAAGTGGGCAGGAAGGCTTTCTTATGATAAAGTCAAAGAAGCGGAAGAAAACGTGTGTACAAGAATTTACATTGGAAACTGAGAGTGAGTTAAATTGTTTAGACTAAGTCTTGTGCACACACAGGTCTGGAAATCATTGCAAATGACTTCAATAGCTTTCAAGTCCTGATATGTTAGCGATCGCAAGCTTGCTAACGATGCTATGCACTTCCTAGATCCATTAAATCGATTTAATTATTTTTATCATTATTATTATTATTATCTTTATGTTTGGCTACTGTGTAGTAATTTGTTAAACAAATGCATTAAAATTACTTTGTGGTGCAATTTATTACACCACAAAACATGAATCCAGCCGCTGTTCCATGTTCTTGATAAATTAATGGCAAATTTTTTATATTGTACATTTACTGAATAAAGTTAAATTATTGTTTTACTTCTCTCTTGTCTGCACACTCACTCAGTCGAATTTGGTAAATGACTTTTAACTGTCAATATAATTAAATTCATCATTAGTGTGAGGTGACGTAGCTCCTTACAGTAGTACGGTTATTTACCTGGGCACTACCTGGAAATGTAGTTAAACCAGCTGTGTGGCTACTCCTCACCACTGCTCAGCGCTCCCAGTAGCCCCGTTTCCAGCTGCAGGAGGCAGCTGCTCCCAGCAAACAAGTTGTGATAAACCCACTGTACGCAAACCTGCCCAGCAACAAACAGCAGACAGACAAAATTAGCGACTAGCTCGTGAAGAAAGTGGAACATCAAAAGAGCAACTAAAGAGCAGATGTTTTTTTTCCCCACAGGATTTGGTGAAGACTGATAACGTTGCTATATGCCTGCTGAATATGCATCTGTATGATAACACATCAGCCATAATCGCTCCACCGGGTGAAGTCAGGGCTGTTTCTTTGTCAACTTGTTATTGAGATCTCCTGTCCCCAAGAGGCCATAAGGAATCATTTAATGCAGTTTTAAGAACCATGTATGAATGGGTGAATGTAACAAACAAAAAGAAAATCATAGTGGGACTTTTTCCTTTTAGTGTCTGTATTACACATTCATGAACAGCTGAAGCCTAATTGTGTGCGTCTTTCACTAGGCTGCCTCTACCGTATCAGGCTACGGTATACGGGTCAATGCGCTTTGCCCAAGTTTCGTCCAAACTGAACTCTCCTCCACCATCACATCCAAGTTGGGACAATTCTCTCACCTAGCTGCTGCAACTCAACAATGCATAGAAAAGACTAGGATATTAAGGTGACTTTTTGCTCGTGTTGTTTTGTTGAAGTTGGTACAAAGCCTCACAAAATCTAGACTTTTTCCTATGTTTCATTAAATAATTTCCACCGTGTGTTCTTTAACATCGTGTTACGCGCGTTAAAGTACATTATTGCATCCATATTCTCTGATGTCACTGTACCTTTTCGTTTCAGTGTGTCCGAGGTAGCTGAGTCCCTCCTCGAGCTGGTAACAGATGAGACAAAGAACGGAGAGGCTCTCATGGTCTTCCCAAAAGGAAAGAAATACATGACTTTTCCTTCACTCATCCCGTAGCTCTTGGCAGTGACAACACCATCGTACAGTACCAACCCTTGGACTGGAACCTGCAATCAAAACTGCAATGTTTCTTGATAGTTTAATGCGCAAAATAAAATTGAAAAAAAATCCCGCAGATGCTTTGAGTACAGCAGACAAGGAATTTCAGCTAAAATACCTTCAGTGGTCAATACATTGTACACAGAAAGGTCTAAACTGTGGGGCTTTTTTTCCTTGTTATTTTGAGCACCAGTAATTTGCATCTTCTACTGGTTTTCATTAATTTTGCTTGTAGTTTAACTAATGCTGCATTATAATCATTATCATAATCAACCTACCATAATTTTTCCCCTGTGTTTCCTCAATTGTGTCAGCAGTCATTGGAACATATGAAAGATTACTGTCACCTGATTTAAAATGCAGCAAATACATAATGTATTTTGGGTGATGACTTTAAGGTGTTGCTATTTAACTGGCAAACGTGTCCGTCGTAAAGGGTCAGTTCATCCAGATTACCACATTTTTTTCACCACTTAGGTTAATTGCTGGTTATTACATTTCATAATCACATACCTTTCTGCACACTATGTCATAACGTTGTAGTTTGTAGATAATAAAAATACTCATGCACATACAACACGCTGTTGTTGGTTCAGGTGTTCCTTTCCACACAGTATAACAAATCAGTGATTGGGAAAAAGACTTTACAATATGAATTTCGATATTTGTCTTTTTGGTTGAAAGTGTATTATAGAAAGGTTGCGGTGCAGACAATCAGTAGGTATCATGAACCTTTTGGTCCATGACTGGAGCTGATCCTGGCAGCGTGCACCGCAGGAGGGAGTCGGAAGCTGTCCAAACTTACAAAACGCTGAATGAGTGTGCCTCTGGTTCCGAGTTAAGTCAGGGGCTTGGTTCATGGTATACTTGCTTGCAGGTCTAGTATATTTTTTACTTGCCCCGGAGACATTTTAGTCAACTACGGTAAGTTACAGAGCAGATACAAAACAGAGTCCATTTCTTGTGGTAGTTCATGTGTATGTGAAGGACAGAGTGGGCAATGTCGTCAGCAAAGTAAGCAAACTTGTCTTACATCAGTTGTAAGGACACTAGTTGACCTAATGTATTCCGTGACCCTAACCATCACAAATAAAAGCCTAACTCTAACCCTACCACTACCCTTAACCTTAACCTAAACCCAACTCTAACCTGAACCCTAAAACCAGGTCTTAACCTTCAAACAGCCCTTTTAAGTTGTGGGGACTGGCCAAAATGTCCTCACACCAATGGTTTCAAAACAAAATTTGTACAGACAACCACAGAAAGGATGTGGTTTGAATTCAGGAAAATCTGCAGCGTTATAACTCACAAAAAATTTACTTACTTTAACACCCCATTGTCTGCATATGTTTGAGGTACATCAGCGACGTGGGAGAATTGTCCCAGTCTGTCTAAAATGTGGGAGAAGAGGTCAGTTTGCACAAAACCTGGGCGACTCGTATACCATAGCCTGAGGCAGAAGAAGCAGCCTAGTAAAAGATATACACATACACACAATTAGTCCTCAGCTGCTCAGGGGCACAATGCAAAATACAAGCAATAAAATGAAAAGAATGTAAAGACGATGTTTTCTTGTCTTTATCATAAGAAAATCGGCTCGAGTGAAGCCGCCCACTCCATGCCTGGTGCCTGTACAGACAGGACAGCTCAGCAGTGGGCCGAGATCTGTAAAATGTGGGTTATACCAACATATATGTCAACATCATGGTTAAAATTTTGTCAGAGATTTCACAACATTTTGTGTTGCAAATGAAAAGCTAGTGTCCTAATAACTCCTACCTCAGGTTTTCATTGAGAAACTTTTTTTTTGTAAAGTAATAATATAAAGTATAAGCCTTTACACGTCCTATCAGAGGTGGAACAGAGATTAAAGATCTCACTCACCGCAGAGACCTGTGTTCAAACACAGTAATGGTGTTTCTAGCTTTAAATTAAAAACTCTGCTGTTTCTCTTAGCCTTCAGTTGATTTTTTTCTCTACTGTGCTCACCTTTCTACATGTATGAACAAAATTTATACACATATTAAAAAAGCTTTTCTGTCTATTTGCTCAGTGCTTGAGGAGATAGAAGAAAGTATTCCTTGCCATTTCCCTTTTTTTGAAAATAAAAACCTTGACAGTGCATTGTGGGATGTCAGATTGTAACAGCTTACAAGGTTTTGGGACACATTTTGCGTCCACTTGCTCTCATTCAAGACGCTGGCATTGTTGCACAGGATTCCTATTCCTCCGAAAGTTTTACAGTTTTCTGAAAGGCAGCTTTAGAACGAAAAATAACAGAGTTAGATATTAACTTTTCATTTTACAACCAAGTTGACGTCTATAGCCCACTCAGACAGCTGCAGAACTATTTTTTTTTTCTTCAATGTGGCAAATACATGCACTAATTTAAAACTTTCCGTAATTCTCTCCTCAAAAGAAAAACTACTGTGCATCAGACCCAGGACTGGCTAACTCTCAATATCCCACAAGTAATTATTAACCTTGGCAAGACTGCCGTCCTGTACTTTGTACCATAAAATACAAAGAATTACAATATATTAATTTAGGGACATTAAAATTTGAAACTTGAAATTTAAACCTTTAATTTTGGACTTTGTTTAGAGATGTATGTGATTGTTTCCGATGCGGTTTGTGTGTGACCGGCTGTATTTTGTTGCGTCCTATCTCTATTCTCTCTGCTTTACTCTGGTCTCTCTTGCAAAAGAGGTCTTGATCGCAATGAGTGTAACTGATTAACCGTAACCATGATCTTTCCCTGACCTTGTCCAAAAGTTTTAATTGCCCAACCCTAACCATACCTTAACCATAGTTTATTTGCCTGAACCACCTTTCCTTATCATTAATCATACAGTGCTCGCCATGCACATATTGTAGAAAGTGTAAATTAAAAAATTCACACATTCCTGTCAGTTAACGTATTTTCCTGGGTTTTGCAAACTGTCCGATCGAAATTCTCATCTGGCGACGCAGTTGGTAGTTGAGACTTCAGTGTGTGTTTCTGGTACCTTTTTGATCTGCTCCTCCATTTCAACATTACAGTTCAGGAACAGAGTTCTCTCTCTTCCGTACTGCCTGCCGAGGGCTGCCTTTAAACTCTTCCCTGCAGTTTCCTTCACATCCAGGAGGACTACCTGAACAGGTGAAGGCATGTCAGAGAGCTAGACAGATACATACTCTATGTACAGAATGCAGATACATACTCTAAACCATCTCAAAGCATGATTAATTACCAAATATACTGTGCTTGTAATTTTTTTCAAAAGGATATGATACAAAAAGAAAAGGACGAACAAGTATGAAAAGTGTGACAAAAAGCCATTAAATGATAGGCAACTCTATCATTGTCTGTATTTAATTAACAGTGAGACAACACTGCCATCGCGAGGTCTAACCGGAAATTATAACATGACCCCCTATAACTTGCATCCAGCATCATAACACAAGGCTACGTCAAAACCCGGTGCATGGCTGGACCTCCCTTTGTCTGTTGCTCTCCTACTCTCCGTGCTCACATATACCGTAATTTAATGGAGCAGAATTCCCGATAAAGCTGTTCTCATTTACATGTTTCTCGGTGTCAGTTGTCAGACAGTGGAACGAGTAAGAAACAGTGACTTGAGACGCAGCCCATTAAGGGCACATGTTAACCAGCAGTCACTTCCAAACCGTTCCCAAGCTGCGTCTCTGCACTGCTAAAATTCAGATTTAACAACACGTCTAACAAAATCACCACACACAACTGCTGTGCTGCGATTTCGGCTATATTTACTTGTAAAATGATCCCCTCGGAAGAGACACTTAGAAGCTCATTCACGTCTGTGTCAGCTAGCGTGTGGTCGACTGTGTGAGACCAGAGAGAGGCGTGCCTGCTGGACCTCGCGCCCGCAGGGCAAATCTGGCGACTCTGTAACGGAAAAAGTGGCAAAGGGTTTGTCGCTAAAACGGTGCGAAACGTCGCTAAATTTAGCGACAAAGGCGCTAAGTCGGCAACACTGCCTTTAAACGTCCCCCCCTGATGACACAATAGGATCTGTGGCAATTAATTTTAAAAGAGAAACGACCAATGAGGTAACTCCAATCTCGGTCAGCTGACCAATGGTGCAACGTCAGCACTCAGTCGCTCGCTCAGTCAAGGACATTACGCAGTAGGTCCATCCGTAAACACACTCGGCCTATACACCTTTTAGATAAAAACATTAGAAAAACAATACTTTAAAAAAAGACTTTTTGACATTTTAACAGCATAATATTGTTAAAGAAAGGCAGTTTGAGGAATACCAGATAGTTCAAGACCTAAATGAAAAACAAATAGGTGGAATATAGTCCAAGGTTGCTAACTACCCGAGGTATGCATTAAGGGATAAATATCTCTAGTCTACAAATATAAAATTAACGTCGAGAATTACACACTGTCAAGGCAGTGCCGTCTGGCTAACAAAGTTTGGCACTTTCCCTGTGCTACATCGACAATGCTACCAATACTTCAGACAGAAGGTCTATAGGGTAAACTCAGTTTCATGTACCTTTGGTAGAGGTCCGCATAGATTTTCCTCCAAACTATCCTCAACACAAAAGCAGTAAGATCTAAAAATGTTATTCAGTTTGCTACAACAGTTAGCGGCACAACTCAGACTCAGTTCAGGTAAAAGTTGGATTTCCAATTGTCGCTTCTCAGTCACTCCTCGTTAGTATAGTGGTGAGTATCCCCGCCTGTCACGCGGGAGACCGGGGTTCGATTCCCCGACGGGGAGGCTAGTTTTTTTTTTTTTTTCTCAACACGACTTGATGTAGCTATTGCTGTGCTTGTTGGTTGTCCGCTATATAGCTGTAACTTTGTTGTGGAGGCTGTGGTTTCGAAGGCTGGATCTAACGTTAGCTGTGATTAATACTTGTTGGCTACAGCACCTAAAATACTTTATATTAGCACACTAACTGTCTAATATACATTACACATTAAAAACCTGACTAACGCTAATGTGTCACAGCCTTGCTAATCATAACAGTCAATGTACACTACCAACTTTGACTTTTTCCCATTTCAAAAACTGTTCTTTAGTCGATTAAAGCTGTTTAAATAGAAGCAGAACAAATATTATATATAAATCTAAATGATATTTTAAAATATTTCTAATCGAAGTACAATACTTTAATAAATACTTCATAAAGAATACTACCAATGTATATGTGGAATGTTTACATGACATTTATATTCAGTTAGAACAGATATATATTAACATTAGACTTATTTATGTAAAATTACAACTATTTTATTTTACATTATACTTGTATGTATTAGCCATCTGATTTAAAGTTTCGCTTAAGCTACAAAATCCAAAACTACATAATTTTAAGGCAAAGAAAGAAAAAGAAAAACTAACCAGAAAAAAAAAGTGTTTCCGCCCGGTTTCGAACCGGGGACCTTTCGCGTGTTAGGCGAACGTGATAACCACTACACTACGGAAACTGTTAGTATAAACGGGAAAGGGAGATTTTTTATAATATCAGTGTATGTACAGCAGACATATAGTAATGAAAAACTGTGTCATTGTCATGATTTATGTCCACAATAACTACAAACCTTAGGTATTAGCCAACATAAAATGAAGGCCTAAATTAGGATAAAATGAGATGTAAAAAATGGAAGGTAGTTCTGAAAGTAAAAAGTGTGGATGACGTGGAAAAGACTTTTGGCCTGAGAAGCTCTGCTGTTAGATAATATTGACAGTTTTCAAAAACAAAGATTATTTTGTTGAAGGGAAACCTCCGCGTCCATTACTGTAATACGTCTGCTTTCTACAGCAGCACTGCTCTCTGTTGTGTGTCTGTACCACTGATGGCTAATTGTCTCCACCTGCTGGCTGACCGAAGTTCACCAGAAACCAGAAAGTGGCAACCCACCGGAACGTCACCCATTGCTGTTTGGAAGCCTCGAGTCTGGCGCTCTGGCCGTCGCCATCTTGTGTTTTTTGGAGCTGGAAGTAACCATTTACTCAAGTTCACCAGACACCTAACACATGGGAACCGACTTCTTGGTACATTTTGCCCGTAATAGGCCCTATTGAATGAGGAGAGAGGTGTAGGCAAGTCCTTTTGCAGTAACATCCACAGCTAGCAAAACACAAACGCACCGCATCAAACACTAGTAAGGCTTTGAACACAACATCACACACAATTACTACTATTTGGTACAATGAAATACATTTATTCCAATGTCCAGGGAAATATTTTCTCACATGATGAATATTGTGTTTGTATGCATGCAGTGCCCATGTTTAATTCTTTAAGGAAAAAAGTCAATGTGACATTTTTTATATATCAGTGTGTTTAAATAAATTTTAAACTAAACTCTAAATTAGTTTTTTTTTTTATTCCTATATTTCTATTATCATATATAAAATTATGTTTCCATTTTTAATCACATTTCTATAATAATTTTTGGACTTTTAGTATGTAGTATTATATACTTGTGAGAACACAGTGGCTTAATCCTACTGTACTTGTATCATTCTTTTTCAGTACAGTGTGCCTATGGCATTTCTAACAGGTCAATTCCAGGAGACAGGGTTGGTTGGGGATGAAAGTTTTATGCTAAAGAAGGTTATTTTTGGTGAGCTAGCCCTTTTTTTTTTGGTATCATTGAATATGCCTCTGTAAACATATCTATATGTATTAAAAGTCGCATTATGATGTGAATCTTTTGTTTTTAATTTTACAGGCCTCAAATGTTTACGTAAACAATGCGGACTCTTTTCAGATTTTTTTGTCTGAAATTTCATACTATATATGGATCTCTTCAGTTCACATGCCTATTTCAATGTAAATGTATTTCTTCTATAATTGATATTTACAGTATGTCTTCAGTGCGCCAGTGAGCAATAATGCATTTTTTTTGTTGTAACCAAAGATATATTTGGCACATAACCTACATGATCAATCATTGCCTCTGGGACTCAATCAAAGAACTGCATCATTGAGATGATTGAAAAAAAAAAATGAATCTATGAAAAGAAATGAGAAAAAAAAGTTTTATTAGTTTGTGGCAAAAACAGAATAAATGTGTTAAGTAATTCCCCGATATTTCTCCTCTGTTTTATCTTCATAAGTAGGTCTGCAATTAAGAAATAACTATCAATATTTTCTCTATTGGTATTGTCTTCATCTCTCACTTGCTTTTCACTGTCGATATCTCGGGATGTTTATGACTGATGCAGCTTGTTTCCTTACACTTGAAACATTGTAAGCCTTTAACCTTCCTCTTGTGTTAGGGTCGGCACGACCCCTTTTTTATGTTTTAAATGCATAAAAGAGCCACATAAATTATCAAGGCTTTTTGACTTTGTCAGGAACCTCTATTTCAACAAAATAAAACAAAAATAAATGTTTTAACTACATTATATAATGCTCTGGTTGAAATTATGTCCTTTGTGTCGATAGGGTCAGTTTCGACCCAGTTATAGAAATAAGCTTATAAAGCAATAATTAGAGTGTTTTGAGCTATTTATGCCATTGTCACTAAAAAGAGTCATCATCGCTATGACAAACCTTGAAGGAAAAAAGTCCATGGTGACATGTGGAAAGACACTGATGAGGAATACCTGGATGCTTATATTGGTGTTCTTCTTCTTGCTGGAGTGTACAGATCCTGTAATGAGGCCACTGATAGTCTCTGGGTCGCATCGACAGGCAGAAATATTTTCCGGGCAACAATGTCACTTCGGACCTTACAAACGATATCAAGAGTCCTCAGATTTGACAACAGGCAAAGCTGCCTGTGAGTGGCATCCCTGAGAAAAACCAATCCTCGACTATAACAAAAACAAAGGAGGACTGGACAACCTGGACAAGCTGACTGCTACCTACACTTGCCAGCGAATAACCAGGAGATGGCCAATGGTTGTGTTTTACAACATCCTTGATGTGTCTGCATGTAATGCGCTTGTGTTGTGGACCCAGATCCACCAAGGGTGGAACTCAACCAAACAAACCAAGCGGCGAATGTTTCTTGAGGAGCTGGGAAATTCCCTTGTCAAGCCACACACTGAGCGAAGGGAAACGGTGCCCCGAGACCCAGACACTGCAGCCTTGGTCAGACAGCTGCAGAGCTCACCTAGCACTCCGTCCACGCCATCAGCAACAAAGAGAGCATCCGCACCAGCATCCTCCTCAGCCAGCTCTGCCTCAACACCAACCACAACAGCCACAGCCACAACCCCACTCAGGCCAACTGACAGAAAGACAAACGTATTGTGCTTCGACTGCAAGAAATATCTCTGCAAAGAACACACTAAAAGTGTCACTTTTTGCCAGATATGCATCTAAACACACACGCATACACATGCATGTTCTTGCACACAGAGACTTTTACTCTGATTTTGTTTTTTATTAGTTTTGGAACTAGTAATTGGTTTGATTTGCTTGATTGGCTGTTGTTTGTTTGACCTTACAAATCTATATTTTGTATTATGACCTGTTCTGCTTTTCATTTTGTGTTTATATTAAAGTTCTATTGCTGAAAAAAAAAGACTTTTTTGCCTTTTTGTTGAATTAAATATATATGGGTCGAAATTGACCCGTAACACCATAGATGTTACTATAGTTAATATTAAAATGAAAAAATAAATAAAACAAATTTATTTAAGAGATGTGTTCTAATACTCCTAAGTAATAGTCAGGTAACACAACAACCTTTTATTTATTTATATGATTCTCTTGAGGTTCATTTTACCATTTTTTTTTAATTGTAATCGAAGGGTATACTGACAAAAAAAGGCCCAGAGGCTCACACCAAAAATATTAAAACCAATATTTTCATGGATAAGGAAGCCTAACAAGGTAACCAAGAGATGATAAACAAATTGGATGATAGCTAATTGTTTTTAGTGTAGTTTACAGCTGATTTAAGACACGGGTCAAAACCGACCCGTTAACATGAGATGGTAACAGAAAGCTAACACAAGAGGAAGGTTAAATCATTTTATGTGAACGTGGTACAATAGGCCTAAAAAAAACAAATCAAACTTATTAAACACAGTTAATAATTTCAACAAGTACAATAAAAGCTATCTAAAGCCAACCCCCCTTCCAAACAATACAAAACATAACATCAACATTAAAAATAATTCATAAAATTTACTTTCACGGGGAAAAAAGTAGTTTTTACTGCAAAAAATAAATGAGAACAAGTGGCCATGTGTGTATGCACCTTCACATGATCATCTTTCTTTTTTCAGGTTTTTCAAAACGATTCACTGGTGCAGTCAGCGTTAATTTACTAAACATAGACAACAGGTTACAAGCAAAAGTGTATACATGCAACTGGGAAACGAATACTAAAAATATACAAAATGAGTATGCACCTGTGGAAATTCTTTTGGCCAAATTGTCTTGTTGACAAACTAATGCTCATGAACAAATCAGCTTACAGACTGATTCTAACATCGTATATAAAGAATGCAGCATCTGTGCAGACTTGTGCTGGTTGCTGGTGCATGAAAATACGAGCAGAGTGAGAGCTCCGTCCCACGATATCCATCAATGTCCATCCATAGAGTGAGTCGTTGTGTTTTGGAGTGACAAGACAATTCCAATCAAAGGGAAGAAGAAAGAAAGGAAAATAATATAACTTTAAAGCCTGTTAGTGGTTTTAATGTTGAGGATGATCGGTGTACGTCTCAAAAAGTAGCAATGACATCCCTACACCAGTGGGAGGCAGCAAAGCATTCAACCGTCTGTCAGAAAGAAGAAGGGGAAGAAGAGGAGGAGTAAGAAGAAGCTGAAGAAGAAGCAGAAGAGGCAGCAGAAGAGGCAGCAACAGATCTGCCCATCAGCTGCGCATGCGTATTGAGACGCCGTTCGTTGTGAGTAGAAATCATGGACGTCGAGATGCAGTCGGAGGATTTTCCTTACTTACCTTCCGGGCCGGAGGAGGGTATGGCCCCTTTATTTACCATTTTAATCTTTGCTGTAAAAGCAGACTGTGTCGGTCACAGTCGAGACGAGTCTGGCGTAAAATGACATCGTTTCCGTTACCTTCCTGCAAGCTAACGTTAGCCGGCAGTGCAGGTTGAGCGGAGCGGGTTTGCTAAACTATGCTAAGCTAGCTAAGCTAAGCTAGCTGTAGCCGTTTCGGCTCCAAGGTCGATGAGAGCATGTCTGCATCCGATTCAGCTTCAGAGAGATTGCTAATCATTCCGTCTGCCTGTGGCCCAGCGGAGATTGAGGGCGGCATCTTTAGGTCTGGCTCATCAACCGTGCATGTTTTAGGTCATCTGTGGGTTGCGCTATAATCCTGGTTTTGCGCATGTACCTAGCGTAAATTATTACTTCTGAATGGACACCATTGGACCCTAAACTAAAAATTTAATTATTAAAAGCAAATGTGTCTAATATCTCACACTTCTTATGTTTGTTGTACAAACAGTGGTGCTGCCACCTTTGTTTTAGTGGACCACCGTTTCTGCTTTCGTCCATTTATGTAACTTCTATAGCGTACTGCTGATGTGATAGGGACAAAAAATGCCCAAACCAATTGTACAACAAGAAGAAATACAGTCTCAGCAGCTAATAAATGGTCTGTAGCCTGATATATGATAGAGTAGATACTTTCTTCAATTCTGGTTAATCCCAATATTAAGATGTTTTCCTTCTTTGATTTTAATGCTACATAACAGCTACAGGCATGGCCAGAAGTGTTTTGTTGTTTTTGTTGTATTATTATGCTGTTTGGTATCATTGTGTGTTCCACACTAAACATGGGCAAGAAAAAGAAAAGAGGAGAGTCGTCTGAGGAGACGAGTAAGAAAATAACTGCATAGCATGGTCAAAGTAAGGAATAAAATACCATTTCCAAACAGCTTGATGTGCCTGTGACCACAGTTACTACTATTATCAAGAAGATTAAAGTCCATCAGACTGTAGCCAACCTCCCTGGACCTGGTCGCAAGAGGAAAATTGACCCCCGATTGAACAGGATAGTGCGAAAGGTGGAAAAAGAACCAAGGAAAACTGATCACTAAGATCAAGCTACAACGGTGTCTGGTTGCACCATGCGTTGCTTTCTGAATGAAATTGGGTTCCATGAAAGAAGACCCAGGAAGACCCCACTTCTAAAAGACAAACATAAAGTGGCCAAAATGCTAAAAATGCATGTTGAAAAGCTGCAGTAATTCTGGGAGAATGTCTTTTGGTCAGATGAAACAAAATTGGAGCTTTTTTGTAATTCACATCACCTCTGTGTTCACAGAAGAAGAAAAAAATGAAGCTTTCAAAGAAAAGAACACCATCCCCACGGTGAAACATTGAGGAGGTTCATTTATGTCATGGAGTTGCTTTGTTGCATCTGTGCCTTGAAACTGTGCAGTTCACAAGGAAATCGGAAGATTATCAAGGCATTCTGGAGTGAAACCTACTGTCCAGTGTCAGAGAGCTGTCTCAGTTGCAGGTCATGGCTCCTCCAACAGGATAATGACCCAAAGCATTCATCTAAAAGCGGCCAAGAATGGATGAGAAGAAAACACTGGACCAAGTGGCCTGCTGTAATGTCCTGATCTTAATCCAACTGAACATCTATGGAAAGAGCTGAATCTATCAGTTGGGAGAAGGAACCCATCAAACTTGAGAGAGCAGGAGGAATTTTACTGAAGAAGAATTGGCCAAACTACAAGTTGAGAAGTATAGAAATCTTAGTAAGAGCAACAGAAAGCACTTCACTGCAGTGTTTGCCTCAGAAGGACGTGCTACAAAATATTAGGCTTAACATCCCAATATTTCTGTCCTTAAAATAATATGGTACATCAAAAATCAAAAGCAACATGTCTGCTCTATTAAATATGGAATAGAGAATAGTGGATGCCAGTTATTCTGTTTAGGTCCTGTCATTTTTGAATAAATCTGTGTGGAACGTTTATGTAATGGGTACCTATGTCTGAATGACAAAAATTCTTAAAACTTATAAATTCAACTTAAAACCTTTTAAAAGGGTAGATGTGTGAATGAAATGGTGCTCATACAAACCAGCTAAGCAAATAAGACATCATGACATGTATTGCTCCTGCACTGTACTATCTAACCACATTTAATCTCCTGACTTAATACCTGGTTTAATCATATCTTTATAGTATAACACCAGTTATTCTCTGAGTTGACCAATTAAAGTGCATTCATTTTCCAGAATGTGTGAGCCAAGAGTAATGACTCAGACTCACAGTTGGCCTTAAACATGCTTCTATGTCTGAGTGTGTTGCTCACAGATGTCTGCATAGGCATTAACATGTGTGCAAGGTTGGCGTCTCACATTTACCAGGCAGGAATTGAAGTTCGACACTTGATAAATTAAAGGGTTATCATGTGTTGTTGTGGTGAATTATTGCTTGAACGTGCCATGGATAGTTTTTTTACTTAATGTATAATTACAATATCCCAAAAGATCTAACCTGATTTGTAATCTCATGCTTTTCTCTCCCCCCTGCAGTAAATAAGATGATAAAGGAGCATGGCGACCTGTTTTCCGACTCCCAGTGTAAAGTCTGCAGTGCTGTCCTGATTTCTGAGTCTCAGAAGTTGACTCATTATCAGGTCAGTAAGCCCACAGTCTGCTGCTGATTTTTTTTTTTTTTCTGAGGGTGCTACTATGATCAGCGATATAGGCGGAAATCTGCATAATTATTAGCTATAATGTATAATTATTGAATGCACTTAACATCATATTAAAGGCTTTATTATTGCTATAAGAGTATATCCATATTAAGCTCTTTCTGTAGGTAGTATTTATGAGTCTTCTTCAAATCACTATTTTAATTCAAGTATAACAAAAATATGTAAAAAGGAACAACTACAGGGTATCTGCAGATCTTGAAGGTATTCAATATTAAATTTCTTACTTAAATTTCATATACAAAGGTCTTAAATATTTTTTTTCTTGCCTGTCATTTGCAGAAAAGTTACTTAAAAAATGTTTTTTAATGTGATTTTTAAGCAAACACTGGCTTGAAAATCCCCAGTGCTATCGTTTCAGACATCTGACTTTATATAAAATTCATTTTTAATTATTAAATCCACCCACCCATTTATCCATCCATTTTTCTGCTACTTATCCAGGTTAATTATTAATTAATAATATTATTAGGAATTATTCTTAATATACAGCAGGGAAGGAGTGACAGAAATGTGACATAAATGTCAGTGAATTATTGCACTTGAGGCCTCATCACCCTTACTGGTTTTAATTATTTTTCACCCTTTGGTTTGTATGAATTTGAAACGGGTATTAAATTTCATTCTATGTGATATTAAAAGACTTAAAAACTTAAATTTTACTTGGTGAACCATGCAGAAACCTTGAACTAAATCATGAGTTTGGCTGTATTAAATCACATTATAGGTGATCAAAGAGAGCAGAAGGGGACAGAATAGAAATTTAACAGGCTGAGAGTAAGCAGACTTGCAGCCTCACTGCTCACCAGATGTTGGCTGTGATCCACATGTCTGTTGTTTGCTGACTTAAAAGAGGATGACAAAGAAGAAATGTATCTCCTCTTCTGTTCAGGCATTTCAGTTTGGATGAAGATCTTTACAAAGACCTCCTGGAAACTGTAGTCTTGACTAAACATCATCTTCTAAAGTAAACAGTTCTAAAAACAAGTTAGCTTAGCATGGACATTAAACAGTTAATGTGATATTTTTGTTAAACCCCTTGAATTAAAGCAGAAAGTCTATACTTCAATCACAGCTCGATGGCTTCGTTTCACATCCATTGTGGTGGTGTACAGATGCAAAATTTTGAAAATTGTGTAACTGTCTGAATACTTATGGATCTAACTGTACTAGTATATTAGTAGTAGGTAGATAACATAAACTATTTATATGTTGCTGAAATGGTCAGGTTGAATTTATGTTCAAAAAATTGATTCATCATTTTACCAGAAGTGCTGTTACATGAAACTGTGCGGCCATAATTGAGATGAGTTTTCTTGTTCCGGACAGAATACAGACATTAGTCCACTTGACAGAGTCGTTCAAAAGCAACACACCAGCCGTTAAAATGCAAAAGCTGATTCTTGAAAACGTGTTTAATTCAGTGGATTGTGGTGTTGATGTTCGTTGTCCACTTTGTGATAAACATTTGTGCTTCTTTCAGAGCAAGAAACATGCCAACAAAGTGCGGCGTTATCTTTCCAACCAAAATGAGGAGCCAGCACTCAAAAAGTTAAAATCATCATCATCTGACAGTGTGAGTAAAAGAGCGCTCTGTTTTAACAGTTAATGTAAGCTAAACCCAAACAGCACAAATCAACCAAACCGTTATGAAGAAAAGTTACAGTTGAATGCAAAAGTGTGGGCATACTTTGGCAAATTACATATTTTGTTGATTTTTGACACATTACACATTAAAAGTTAGTGCATTAACATTTAAAGAAAGGCTGTTACTTTTTATTTCATAAACTTAAAAAACAGGAAAAAAATAAAACTAATTGTGGCCTGTGCAAACGTTTGGGTAAGCTACTATGTCCATACTTGGTGAGTTTGCTGCAGGGGTTGTATTAACTTCTTTTGACTTCCGATATCAACAACATATGTAATCTCCTAAACCACTGCATACAGTTGTAGTTTGTGTGATACTGATCTGATGCTCATGCTGAGTCAACATTCATTTGCCAAGCATGAATCGAAAACAACAGTACTTTGAAGAATATTTTTGATCCTAAGCAAACTGAACAGTTGGATCTCCCAGGGTGTCTCGAACACCTCTGCTTGGAAGGTTGTGCATTTAAAATCCAACCCTGAATGCTGCTGCTGCTTTTTGCACGACATTCGTTTGCACACACAGGATCTCCTTCCATAACTGCCTGCTACAAAGCCCACTCACCAGCCTGCAGTTGAGTTTGTGCCAGTGATGGCTGTCATGTTTGTTTTTAAAAAAAATCAAGGTTAAACAAATTAACCATTAATGATTGATTCAAAGACAACCTACATGATCTATCCTAAAACACATTGTGGCTGTGGTCACATGGGATTTCACTTCCCCCGTTAATTTCTATGAGGAAGAGGCCGAGATGTAATCGCTGCCGTGTTTGCTTCACGCACAGTCCAATCAGACTGATGGCACATGAAATCGGAAATAATAGAACCAGTAGAGAAGATGTCAGCTGTTTTCCCAAATGCAAACTAAGTGTTCTGCATCCTCACGTTCTTTGGAGTTTAGATGCCTTGAGTCAAACCCTAGGAGTGTTTGAATGTTGTGTAGTCTGTATTGCCAAAAGACTGTTGTTACAGCACATACTTAACGCCCCTGTAACATCTCTAATATTAGTGAAAACCCAGTTATAGGTTATTAGTTTCAGGAATTTAGAAACACCGAGAACAGATGTACAGTGATAACATAAAGTTTAGGCTTCTTTTTTTTAACAGGATAAATGATGTCAATCATTTTGTAGCCCTAAGTGATTTATGTTCCTGTGTGCGTCTTTGTTAGCAGGACTGTAACAACGGAGATACTGACCGGTCAAAGGCGTGTCATGTATGTAACATGAACTTCTCCTCTCCTGTGGTGGCCGAGTCTCACTACCAGGGCAAAGTTCATGCCAAGAACCTGAGGCTGAAGGCGGCCGGTCCCCAGACCCCAGGTATATAGGATTGTATTCACAACCACCAGCTTTTTACCTTCCATTATTGTTATCTAATTTTGTGTGTTGTTATCTTAACCTGATGTTTTGCAAAGCAACATTTCTATAATTGTTCTTATTGTATCTCCTCTTCAGCAGTAGCTTCCCAAACAGCACCAACAGCTCAGCCGAAGAAGAAACCTGCAGATGATTCGAGTGGTGTGTCGGCAACGGGCAACGACAACAACGACCCGGATCGTTTCTGCTCCATCTGCCAGGCCTCCTTCAACAACCCGCTCATGGCTCAGCAGCACTATGTGGGCAAGAAGCATAGAAAACAGACGACCAAGCTCAAACTGATGGAGACATATGGCCCCTCCACAGCACCCGGTCAGAGCACAGAATCGGGAAATCATGTAGCTGTATTAGAACTGTCATTAGATCACTCTTTTATTAAAGAAGTCATCACTCCTGTGAAGATAATTAATTATGCAATAATTCTCAATTCTTTTTTTTTACTATGTGGATTGATTTAGTTTTACAGACTTAAAGAGAACTAACTGCTCTCCTTTTTTGTGTCTACAGCTTCTACACTAAAGGGTTACCCATGTACCCTCTGCAACATTGAACTAAACTCAGTGGAGCAGTACCAGTCTCATATCAGTGGTGCCAAACATAAGAACCAGTAAATATACACATCTATTTTTTTTTTTTTTTTTTTCTCTAAATAAGAAAAAAAAAAAAGATTTTGCTAACCTGATAATTACACTGAATTGCTATGTTGTTTCACTTCATTATTCAGCCTGACATTGTGTTCACATTAGTTTATTTCTGTATGGGATGGGGGTGGTTTTGTTTTGAACTCAAAATCAGTAGCTAGGTGAGGTGTAGACCACACCAACTTCATTTTCAGTCAACATGGAAGCGTTGGTCACTAGGAGCAGTCGGTGACAAGTGAAAAACTGTTGATTTTAGTTATTTCTGTGGGTCCATTTACAACAACCTATGCAGTTCAATCAGGACAGGGATTGACTTCTCATTGAGGAAATATTGATTATGTAACCACATGGCGCAATAACACGAACAGCACAGAAGGAGGGTTGCTGCTTGCCTGAACTGAGTGCAGCTGACAAAGTGTTTGATAAAACACTATCAATTTAAACTTGTGTAATATTGTCATTTGCCTGTTAGCCACGCTAGCTCTAGTAGTTTACATTTACAACCCTGCCCACACTATTTTCATGTCCCACCTGCCTCTGGCCTCCACTGGCTCACTACCCTGTTTTGAAGGGTAGTTCAAAGTATGATTAAGTGACAGCCCTACTGGAGAATGCATATAGTGAATGTGCCAAAGATGGCTGACACAGCCACCTATAAAAATGATATTCATGTCTTTGCCATTTGGAGACATTGCTGCCAGCTATCAGATGTCATCTGATACCCATCTCTTACCCATGTTTTAGTGTTGCTTCCTTTAGTCTGTAACACTTGCCAGAGTTCTCTGTTTGTCCATTTGATCTCATTTGGAAAAATTAAAAAATAAAGTCCCTAGAAATGTCCCTAGAAAAACAAAGTGTCTTACATGTCTTTTTTTTCTTTTTTCTTTTCTTTTCTTTTTTTTTTTCTTTGTTTGAAGAATGAAGAAATCAGGCCTGAGCACCACAGAGAACCAACAACCTGCAGAGCAATCGTACGGGAGCGACAGCCAGGACACCAGCGGAGACAACCAGTACACTGCCGCAGATGACCAGTATGCCCCCGCGGACGAACAGTACACAGCTGGAGATGACCAATGCACAGCTGGAGATGACCAATGCACAGCTGGAGATGACCAGTACACAGTCGGAGATGACCAGTACACAGTCGGGGATGACCAGTGCACAGTCGGAGATGACCAGTGCACAGCCGGAGAAGACCAGTGCACAGCCGGAGATGACCAGTATACTCCTGAGGACAGGGAGTACTCGGAGGAGTACCAGTATACTTGAGGCTTGACTGGGAGGGACTGCAGAGGTTTCAGTCAAGACTTGGAATGACAAACAACAACCAGCCCCTTTAACACATTAACAAACCATCAACCTTGGACCTTCAGCTCCTGTTAGTCTCTTGTCAGTAGGTTTTCCCCTGGAGCAGAGTCATCTAAACCACAGGTTTGAATCCTCGAACACTCCACATTATTTTTATTATTTTAACATTTTGGGTTCCAGTGAGTGAAAGTTTTGTTTTTTGTTCTTTTTTTTTATTTTTATTTTGTTTTCTCCTCTAATGGAAAAAAAAAAAATATGTGTGGTGAAATGATAGTAAGCAGTTATACCTGTCTTTGAGGATTCTACTTCTTACATATTTGTGTACTGACTGAAAACCATTCTTCATACTGATGTACATTAGGGCTGGGTATCATCTGAAATCCTTACTTTGTGAAATATATAAATATATATATTTTTTCATTTAACAAAGAAACCAAAGTCCTCAAATGCTACAAGTTGTCTGTACACAAGCAGCTGTACAACAGTCAGGCCTCAACAAAATGCTGTTTACAATAGGCAAAAATTCTGATTTTCAATTAATAAATATCTGATCAGAGAACAAGTTAATTAGACGACAAATCGGACCAGACATTTAATGCCAACTTTCAGTACCTCAGTGCTACTGTCGGGCACATTTCAGCTGGTTCCAAAAAAGCACTGAGGTTTGAAACCCAGCCTTAGTGTACGTACATCAGAATAACAAGATAAAGTCTAAATCCTGTCATTAAACTTTATTTAAAGTTTGGTTTAATGCATCAGTCAGATACTGTAAGGTAATTTAATTGTTAAGCCTCTACTAACATCTCATCAGTACTAACATCTAGTAGCAGAGCCATATGTAACCAATGACGATTCAAACCTGCTTTCCAGTTCGAATCTCTTGTTCCTCAGTTCATCTGAATATAGTTGGTCTGTATCTCCAGTGAATGTATTTGAAACATGTCCTCACCCGTATTTCTCTGCTGTCTCCATGTTTTGATTATTTCTAAATCTAGTGTTGAGGATGCAGACATTGAGAAGAAAAAAAGAAGTGAAGGCAAACTTTGGCAGAGCCAGATCAGTCACTGTAGCCAGTTTTAATATTATCATTACTGTCAATACAGATGGGAAAAAAAACAGTCTACGGCTTTTTGTCTAGATAAATCTGTTATTAGTTGAATTTTATGAGACGTTGCTTTTCCTTCTTTTTATTTTTATTTAAAGCTGAAATATCTCGGAATAAGCTGTTTGTTGTTGTTTTTCCTTGAAATGATTGCTTGTTCTGTCTAAGTCACTTAGTCCCAGATGGTGAATTTATTAGATTTTCTTTAAATGTGGTAATCTGGACGAAGCTGATACTTCTGTTCAGGTGGCCCAGAATTCCTCTCAGTTTAACACTTTTTTTATTTGCTTATTCTTAAGTACAGCAATTTTTCACTGTAAAAAGACGAACTAAAGTGTGGTAAAACTCAAAGGATTTACTAAATACCTTTTCTAATTGGTTAAGTGTTTTGTTTTCCTGCTCACTGTAAGACATTATTTGATTTCCATATTGAGCGTGCTTAACAAAGGAGTAAAAATATTTTAATAAAGGACACTAAAAATAACATTGTGACAATGGAAATCTTAATCAGACACTCATCATTAATTGACGAAAGATACAGATGTTGAAAACAGTTACAGGCTACAGCTCGCAAAACCTGTGAGAGCCAAATTACATCTTCCACTTCAAAATGTACCAGAATATTCCAAACCCCAAACCTTCAGTCATTGTCAACAATAAGTGTTTTGTAGAGGTTGATGTCATTTTTATAAAAAATATTTCTTTTAATTTTTCAAGAGTGTGGACAGTTTTAATTACAAAATGGAGATGAAGGATTGTGATGAAAAATATTAATACTATCCTTACATTTCAAACGCAGTGGATCTATAACGTCTGTGGGTTCATGATGCTATTAAGCTTTTTTGTACTATTGAGTTATATTCTTGGTTTACGGAAAGGTGAAAGATTTTTAAATACTTTCTCTTTGAGCTGTCCGAAATGGGACTTTATAAACTCTAGAGGAGACTGATAGATGCTTTCTGAGCTCTGTAATTACTCTCAGTAGCAGACATTACAATATTTACCGCAGAGATTATCAGTGATGTCAAATTAGAAAGTGATGTCAGTATTAGAATAAGCAAAGCATTTTTGTCCCCATAAAAGATGATTGGTTGTATATTTTAGTATTGAATGTCTTCAATTTTGTGGTTAACGATAAAAATAATTTTTTTGGATGTGATTTATAAAAAAGAGGGCTCATACATACATTGTGTATAAAAGACAAAACGGCCTTTTTGTTTTCATCCTCGTTCTTTGTGTGGTAGGTGTTTTGTGATCAAGATTTACTTTCGACATAAGTTGAAATACATAAGTTATGTATACTTGAGGGAAAAATGCCGTGAAGATGTGCATCAAGTAAAGCAATGTTTTAAGAGCATTTTGTTCAATTGTTTTTCCTTTAACACAAGATATTGGGATGGACCCTGGCTTGCTGTTTCAAGAGTGTAATCATGTTTTCCAGTGTGAAAAAAGGGATCTCCTCAGTAGAGCAGATTTATTGATTGATAGTAGCATATTGCAGATATATTCATTGATAGTGATTATATATATATTTTATATATCTTATCTCAACTGATAAGCAAAAAGAAATTAGTGTGCAGAAATACCAGCAATATGTCTGCGGTAGTTTAGAAAATGATGCCTTATATAGTTTGTCCCCTTCTGAACATGTTTATTTAAAAAATGTATAATGGCAGATATATTATGATTTTTATTATTATTATTATTATTATGATGCTTCATGATCCGGGTTTCCAAGCCTAAGATCACCATTCTCATTGACAGTCGTCTCTTCAAGTAAAGTAAACCATCACTACAATCTGGAGCAGGGGAAAGCGCGTCGCTTGGAGTGATGAATCAGGGTTTTTCTATGACAACAGCACCTGCCTGAATTCACTGTCCGAACTGTAAAGTAACTACGGCTGTTTTAGACAAAAGTGTGGGCAAGACCCTCTCCCACTTCAACATGACAACACCGCCGTACACAAAGTCAGGTCCATAAAGAAATTCCAGTTTGGTGTAGAACTGCACAGAGCAATGACCTTTAACCCCATTGATGGAAGTGTGAATCAGGTCTAATGACCAGACATCACTGGGTGATCCCACTAATGCCCTTGTGGCTGAATGGTAAACAAATCCCTGCAGCCAGGTTCCAAAATCATGTTGAAATCCTTCCCAGAATTCTGTTGTAGCAGCAGTTCAATGCCCATAATTTTGGAATGAGATGTTCAACAATCACATAAGTGAAATGTTGTCCTAAGTGTCTCAAATTATTTGCTTAGGAGACAAGAAAGACGAGGGGGAAACTGACATCAAAGTCGAACCACAGACCAAAGTGAAATCAAGCACTAAACAGACAAAACATTCAAACCTAACAAAGTTTGAGCTCTGGCCACAAAACGAACATTTGCCAAACTTTCAAACCTCAGCTTGAGAGAAAAATGACCTAAATGAGCCTAAAACAGCCCTGTGAGCTCCATGCAGGCTGATATAATTTAGTCCACATGGTGGTGCACTTACTCTTTGCCAGTGCTGGATCAGCACAGGGGTTTCTTGTCCCAGCTCATGTCAAAGGCTTGTCCAGGGTTGAGGCGCAAGTGGCGTCTTCCTCATACGACCTGTCAGTGAGCCCAGCACACAGACAAACCCATCAATTTTCATTTTCCATTCATTATTGTATCTCTGTCTACAGAATGGTGTTACCAAAAGTTCATTTTCGTCACCTGCACTTTCCAGAGATCAACTGTCAGTCAAACAACTTGTGGGTGGGATGTTGACCTCTTCTTACTCTGATTTTTTTGCTGACGCATTTTGAATGTTTTTCTTGGTGGCACTCTTTTGTTTGTCTGAAGCCTACGCAGGTGAGTCAATCAGGCTGAGCCATTGCTTTCCTCCCCTGTACCTGAATCCTGAAGGTACCTGCAGAATGAAAAACCTTCTAGGTGTCCAGTACGGAGATTTCAAGGCTTGCAGTGAGGTACGCTTGAGGCCAAGATTGCCTGGACTGACAGATGTCAGTTAATCCTATTTAGCCACGGCGGTTGCCACTTGATCACCCAACCCCAGATCCACCCTCTGTGTAAAAGTTTTGATTTTCTAGATGTACCTAATCACATTAGGTTCAACTCACTTGTACCCTGTGTCAAAATGGCAGCAAACCTCGTAAGAAACCAGACCCCAAGCTTCAAATTGTCTCTTCAGAAACAGTGATGTCTTAGAGCCCCTAAAAGTTTAGTCTCAAATCTTAACTGTTTCTCTATAATATTAGTGATCATAACTACATAAGTAACAAAGTTCAAATTTGAAAAAAAAAAGGGGGGAAACATCCTTGCGTATTTTTTTACGAAGAAAAGCGAGCAAGACAAACCTCCAACTTCAGTCAGATTTGGATTTAAATGTTGCTAAATCCTGTTTGGTGCAAAAAAACAACAACAACAAAAAAGCCCAAAAACACGACATTGCCTTTTTAAATGCAACGATGGCTGAAGCTCTCAGCTGCTTTAATCAGAAGCTGACTGTGTTTTCAGGACTATTAAAGCCTCTATATATTATTATAGTATTGGAGACCCGATAGGCCTTTAAACAGTGTTTTTCTGAAGTCCGTGGATCTGAGGATCAGCTAATACAAAGATGAATGCATATAAAACACATGTGGACCCCCCGAGATCCTTACATCTTCCAGGTTACATCCGAAGTTTTTGTTGCTTTGGGATACATTTTGAACACACTCTTGGAAGCACAATGAATACTTTATTGTGTAACGTGCCGAAAGTAGTTTGTCTGACTCAAAGACAGCCTGTTCCCTCTTTATCTTTCTCCTGGCCCCGAAGCAGAGGTCAGTGAGCCCAGTTTCGTATAAATAAAAGTTGTGTTACTTTCCTTAACTAAATCTGAGGGGAAAAGCAGTTTTCAGATTTGAAATCCTTTTATTTTTTTTTGTAAAATGTTTGTAATATGACTTGTTTTTGCAGCCGTATAAATGTAAAAAATATCTCCGAAAGGAATTAAAGTCTACATTTCACAATGGGGGATCAGACTACATATCAAACCAGGACTAGCATCAGGGATGACAACCAAACATTTTTGAAAAACATTGTACGTGCAGAGAGTATACAGGACTTTTGCTTATGGAACCTACAGGGTTAAAATAACTTTTACTTTGCAACTCTATCACCTTTATTGTGTGTATTGCATTATATGGTAATGTATGTTGCGAAAGCACCTTGTAACTCTGGTTTTGAAAAGGTGTTATAGAAATAAAGTTTATTATTATTATCAATTCCAGCGTCATGCTCAAAAAGACGTTCACAGTTTAGCAGTGCAGCTGTGTGTATATCCAGTGTGTACAGTTGTATGGTGCACACAGGATGACATCAGGATAGTCTGTAAGAGCAGCCAGACAAGACAATTTGTCTTGGTCCCCTGCAGGTTGAATGGGCTTTGCCGTTATTGTAATTCAATTAAAAGAGGAATGTCAGTATTAAAATGCGCCCAGTCTGGTTTTTATACAGCAAGAGTATCATCTTACAGTATCCACTGACGGATGAGCCTGAATAAATTGTCTTTTATTGTCAGTTAAATTTTCCTACTAGCCTTGAAAAATGCTTTGGCTGCCACAGTGTGTTTTTGAGAAACTGTTGTGAAACTCCAGGATCTCTATATTTCTTATTGTCTGTATGTAAACCTACAGCTGGGTTGCAATGATATGTATTATAAATACAGAAGATCCATTGTATCCAGATGTTCGATTCTGCTTTCCTCGTCCTTAGAGGAAAACAGACGCGTTGGGTCAACAATTCAGTTGGTAAACGCATCAGTGTGCTTCAAATGAAGTGTGTGTTGCATCGTCAAACAGTCTGAAACCCTGTCCACCTACTCCTTTTTGAAACCAAGAATCCAGCAAGCTCGTCCACTTCATGCGATGACTGGCCAGGTGTGCAGGAGTGTGAAAATAAGCAGTCTGTGCACTTCTGTCTCAACTTCTCTCCTTTTTCATTCCTCACACAACTATTTCCGTCACTTTTCCTGTGTACAGCCTAGTGTAACATCATGAATGCTTTTGAGGAGAGACCGTCCAGACAGATGCGCGATTTTTCTCCTTTTGTCCAATACTGGAAGGATTTACACACCACTTTCAAGTGTGGACATTCAGAAAAGGTATAAACACTTGAGACATTTTTCACATGTTAATACCTTCTCAGGTATGAACTGCAGTACTGCCCTGCAGTGCTGTGAGTGCAGGGTCTGTGATATGACCGTACTGGTTTTGCCCGCCCTTAAAATTGTCCATTAGTTTGCACAGTTTCCTGAATAGTTGGGCTACTTTTTATTTTATTGGATGGGTTTTTGTACCATTTAGTGGTTTTCCACAGCGAAAACTTCGACAGACTACATTCCAATGGGTCGGCCCTTCCTCTCCTCTTGTTAAAACAAAGACCGATTTATAGTCGTGTGTTTAGGTCTTACAGCTTACCTGCGGGGCCTACGCATGAAGCTGCTCCATAGCTGCGTTGGCCTCTTCAAAAATGTAACTATGTGTAAGAGGATTAATAGAAGGTTAACATATTGTACCTCACCAGAAGACACATTTGTTATTTACTTTTGGTCCTGTTCCACTTGCTGTTCGTGTCACTTGCTGGTGACACGATGGAAGCATTTGACTCAAAAGAATCTGGGGGAAATGAGAGTAAGTCATTACCACACAATATACTGTGCATAGCAATAAATATAGCAAAAGTGACATAGACTCCCTTTTACATTAATTTGCCGCTGAACACTTTCCAAAGCAAATCTTAAGTTTTTAAGATGCTCAGATGGCAGCCCCAAGTCAATCTCCAAAAACTGAGTTGTCGATGCACAGTATCACCTAGTTGTTGATTCAGTCAAAAACGGTCTCAGCTTTTAGTGGTACACAACTACAGTACAGTGGACAGTAAAGCAATGTCCCTTTGAAGCCAGATAATTTCTCCTAAAACATCCAGTTAAGAGCAACTTCTAAGACATTTCATGGCTAGGGCATTGGGTCATGATGAGGAAACACATGACAGTACATAGCTTTTCTTAACTTTGGTGTCTTGTTCCATTTTACTACACTGTGTAGCCCATGTGCTCAAAGGATCAAAGGGATCAATCCCACGGTTTAATGGAATCTGATCTTTGCTTCGTCTGTCTGCAGAAAAAGGGTTTTTGATTCACCTCTGAAATCCGAAAAGACGTCACAGTGTGTGACTCTGCTTAATTAATTACACAGAACAAGGCCCTCAGGAAGGAACTTTATAAACCTTCAAATGCCTGGTGTCACCGAAGACATTTGAAACACGTTTCATTTTTTTGAAATGGTTAAGTCTGAAAATTAATGAGTGAGACACCAGGGAGCTGCTCAGTATGTCAGGTAATACTGTGGAATTTTTTTAGGAAGCAGCACAGTGCAGTTTTCTTCCTCACAGAGACATAATTTGGTTTAAGTACATTACCTAATTTCCTCCAACAGATCATTAAACTTTCATTTAATTATCCAGTTTTAGCCTTGTATATCCTATTACATCAAACCTGTGCAATCATGTTTCACATCCAGCTCCTAAATTTAGATTAGAGTCATTTGTAAACATTACATAATTTGTTGTGCCTGTGCTGAATGTTTTCATTTTTCCCCATCAGGCTTTTGTCTCCGTGACGGGGCTATCAGTGGATGTTTGTTTGCATGATGTGGGGAGGTGTCATGTTGAATATTTTGCATGTAATCTATTGTTTGCATGCTGGGAAGTGAGGAGGGAGCCATGTATGATTACAGTAAACACGTTTGCTCTTGTAATATGCAGGGGATTGTTTTTTTTAAATGGATTTAAATATAAAATATTCCTTAAATTTCAGTTAGTAGGCTGACACAAGGAAAAGAAGACAGAGAAAGCAATCATTGTCTTGATATGGAGGCCTCCGAAGGCCAAGGCATCGCTGTATTTGACCAAGGAAGAAACCAACTACCTCCTCCTCCTCCCCCCTGCCACACCTCTCCTCCTCTCCTTACATGGAGGCACAGGTGGCTGAGCTGCACACTGCAAAAATAAACAATCTGTCCCTAAAACTGACCAAACACTTTGCTGAGAACATTTTTCATGATCCTAGAGTGATGACCCCTTACGAATATCATGGCCGCGCTGTCTTTCCTCATGCACCTTCCTCAGGACGAAAGGCTCTAATAATAAACAAATCTTGAGTATGTTTGAGGTTTTATCCAGCACTGTCAGGAATTGCATGGTAAGGCAAACCTTATATTTTAAATATTAAATTAAACCCTGACAACATCTAATTTGCCACTTTATAAGGTGGCGCTTGTAGTGACAATCCCACAGAGACTTGTCACAGTCAGTTGGATCGGAGGGGATTGCGTTGGAGGAGACCACGAATTCAAAATCAACCAGTTAGTTCTCACCCTTGAAATCTTCTCTCTTGAGAAACCGGAATATAGTTTTTAAAATATTCCTGATAAAACATAAATCTCACCATTGTGTGGTTTGTCCAAGGTGGTTTTCAAGTGTGCAACGGTGTCATTGCTGCTCCTAGTGGCTGATGAAGGAAAGATGCCCCCGCACAACTGCAGTTCTCCTCAACTGTGGGTGCTGTGGGTGGTTTCAGCCTTCTGGCCATACGGGACAGTAAGGAGTCTGTTATGGCGTGGTGCAGCAAAGCGGAAATGTACTTAGACAAGCTTCATAAATATCAGATTTATGCTTTGTTAGGGTTGCAAATTTTGAGCATTTTTCTTCAACGATAGTTGAATCAATAATGAGATTAAAAAAAGGCTTGGTTTTTCTCAGTTTTATTTAAATTTTTAGTGGCACAATCCGAACAAATTAGTTTGTGGGACATTATGGAAGCAAAAATAATTTAAACAAACAGAATAATAAAACAATAAGACAATCACTTGAATATACTGCTCGTGTCCGTCCGTCCTCATTCAACAAATGCCATTTCTTGAGGGGACACCATAGTCCTATTCTGTGTAGTTCATGAAAGCCTGCACCGTCCACCACATTAATAGGCATCATGTCCTCATAAGGTAAAGCCTCTGAGTGATTGTCTCTGCATGCACATCACTAGAGCCTCTCCTAGCTAACACTGACATGATATTTTGTTTGGAGGACAGTGTTCGACTTTCCTCTTGCCCTGGGTGCCAACTTTTCAGGTGGTACAACGCTGACGTTGTGCTTGAGTTGTACTTTAAGATGTTGCAGTATTTACACTGAGAACTGTTCTCTTTTGCTGTGTAATGTTCCCACACTGGACTACGTTTCACCCTCCTCAACTTGCCTCACGATTTCCCATGGACGGCTTCTTCCTATGTTGCGCCAGTAGCTTGCTTGACCTGCAAAGATGAAGTACGCCCTCTTGTGGAATAAAAGTGAATAGATATGTGAGCTCCACAGAAATCATACACAAAATGTACATTCTTGGTTAATCCATTTTAAATCAGTTAAATTCTTAATGGCAAGTAATCAATTAATCATCAATCATTAACATTCCTGTGTTGTCTTGATGTTGATGAGGTGTTTAGCAAATTAGCAGAATAAAACAAGATTCTTGCTTCAAGGCTTTGCAACAAACGCTGTGCCAACAATTATGACTCACTGAAAAATCAGTTTTTCTTTTTATTCTATTGCAGTTCTATTGGTGTAAGAGGCCCCAACACAGACTACTGCTGCAAATTAACAGGCAGTCAAAGTAGGCAGGAAGATCAGGCCCATTTCCCATCAACCATCAGTCAGCAAGCCACTCTGTTACTGACAGGCGGCATGGTAGGAAACACCAACATCTGTCTCCTGTGCTACCTGATGGCTGCAGGTGTGTGTTGGGTGAAGAGATGTTGCGCTGGGTTAGTGTGTGTGTAGTTTTGTCTGTGTTTTGCATTCACAATTTCATCACTTTGTTTCATCAGTCATGTCTGTAGGTGTGGGTGTGTTTGCCTATGCGCTGATGTTTTGTCTCTTGGGTGTGTGTGTGTGTGTGTGTGTGTGTGTGTGTGTGTGTGTGTGTGTGTGTGTGTGTGTGTGTGTGTGTGTGTAGACGAATGTGTGTGTCTAAGAATCAAAGTGTGTTTTTTTTTTAAACAAAATCGTAAATCAACCCAGTGTGGTTTTGCTGTACAAACTATTGTTAGCCAAGATTTAAAGGTGCTACATGTACGTTTTTCCTATTGCTACATAGCCAACGTTAGCATTAACTGCTGTTTACTTTCCGAGAGCTCCAGCCATCGTTGCATTTAAAAAACAAGAGGTTAGAGTACATCCTCTGAGCAGCGCTACTTCTTCATCCTCTCATGTTGGACTGAGGGCAGACCGGATGCTACAGTTACTCACTAATGCAAAGTGGTATTACGAGACGGGATGGTCTGGGGCTAGGTGTTTAGCATGCTAACTTCAGTAGAAGAAAAGAAGTGACAGAAATAGAGGCAAAACAAGCGTAGACGTTGTTTTCCACCGTCGGAGACAGCTCTTGGTGAGTGTAGGAATGAAGTTTGATACTGAACTTGAAACATTTCTTCCAGGCTGGTAAGTAAACTGCTATTAATGCTAACATTGGCTATTTAGCGATGGGTAATCACACATATAGCTCCTTTAAATAATGATGTGCACTTTGAAGTTAGTGCAAAATGAGGCTTACCAATCATGGCTGAGAGGTTTTCACATCCTGCGTGACTTGTAAAGTTGATTGGGCCAGTGGCGTAGCCAGAAATATGATCCTAAAACCATGCTTATGATCCTAAAGAACTATGAGCCGAAGTTGATCATGAGAGAGTCAAACACTCAGTTATGTTTTAAAGTTAATTGTCTTAAAGTTAGCTTATTATTAGGTAGCTTTACAGTACAAGACAACAAGCTGTGGTCTCCAGGGATGCAAATAATGTCTCCAGAGTTCAGTGTCTCTGTGGTGGCTCTTTGCAATGTAAATAGCAATAATTAGTTAAGACTACCTGTCAACATTGATGCCCTTTTGGATGGTGTTTTTATCCTTTTTTATGGTGGAAAACTACTTTGTGTCTTGTTCTGGTCAGTATGATAGCTGTTTTCAGAAGATGATTCATACTTTGGAAACTGTCTTTAAGACAAGACTCAATAACCTCAGTTAGTTAACTTTATTGTTTGGATGAGAAACATCTTGCTTAGCCTTATGAGTCACTGAATGTGTAGTATGAAATGACCTCAGTTTGACAGTTTAGTACATTCACCAGCATGTGCTCGTTTACAGGGCTACCACTGGGACTGGATCCAGCCTCAGATGCAGTGCCATTGGGGACTTGGATGACAGGCAAGCTGGGTTCGGCGCACTGTGAGCCGAGCTATGGAGAGGCCTTGTCAGTTTGAGGTCTGCATAAGTCTCTGGCTTGCGAATGATTCACATTTTCTTTGTGGTGTAATCTTTTGAAAAAATTATATGAAGTATTTTGTTCCACCGTCAGTATAGAAGGAGTTTATTCACTAATTTTTATTTATTCAAGTCATCACAATCACAGTCTCCTTCTATGCCTTTCTCTTGTGTCCCCATTTCTGAGTCTGTGCCATCTGCTAGCGCACCTTGAGCTAACACACTGTGTTATCAATAATTTTAATTCATTCACCCATTGCTCAGATCAGTGGTACTTGCACAGGCCTACCCAGGCCCGCCAGACTCTGCAGGGGCAGACTTCCAGGCGTAGGAATGACAACAACATAGTGTCTGGAGCGTCTTACAAGTTGTCAAACGAGGGAAAAAAAGCTAAACAATTTGAAAATTTTAGTCTTTCTGTCTGTGTTTTGTGAGGTGTCCACATGCAAAATTAGTGATCTGTTGCTGTAGCTGTGTCGTCAGGGCATCACAGAATGTGACTGATAGAAATGGCACAAAGAGAAAACTAAAATGTATTTATTACTGAAAGAACAGAACAGACACGAGAGAGCAATAAAATAGCTATACATGCTCTAAATAAAATCTAGAATTTCTAAAAGGCTGCAGGTGCAGTAAGTCTGTCTGTTTTCAGGCACAGGCTGATATTATAGGACTAATAATAACCGTGACTTTGCAGCTGTGTAGGACAAATATTTCGACCACAATTTTCCTGAATGAGGCAAGATGAACTTGGAATGGACAATAAGAAAAGAAGAAGGAAAGACAAGTGTTTGGCAGCTTCAGAAAAAGTAGACATAGTTGCAAAGGGCGCATTTATAATTCTTTCTTAACTCACGTCTCTTACAAATCAACCTGCTGACTTCTGTTTAACTTCCTATGGCTAACATTTGTCAGTGTTTGAGATAGTAAAAAAGTTTTGTCAGTATATGTCTTTTCCCATGAGGTGTTTAAATTATTTTGACTATCCCTCTGTATGTTGCTTTGGAAGGCATGTCAATAACGTAGAGAGAGAGAGAGAGAGAGACATAGAAAGAAAGTGGGAGAGACTGCGTGTCCTCTCATACTCTGAGTTTCTCAGCCGTCTGCTGCAGGTGGCTGGGTGGTCGGGTTACAACCCCAGCGAAAGTACACACACACACACACACACACACACACACACACACACACACACACACACACACACACACACACACACACACACACACAGACCCAGGGAGACACATAATTTATGCACACACCACACACCACAAACCACACACACCTCTCCTTCCATGACATCTGAAAATTCCTATGGATTAGGGTTAGGACAAATGGTGGTGGTTGTGTGTGTGTGTGTGTGTGTGTGTGTGTGTGTGCGCGCGCGCACGCACGCATGAGAGAGCAGCTGGGAGCACGAGGTAAAACCTGTATCCAACAGGCTGCTGGGACAATCAGCAGACACCTGTTTGAACCCCCTCCTCCTCCTCCTCCTCTTCTCCCTTTTCTCCTCCAGACACTTGATATGTGGGGGAGAGAGGGGAAGAGAGGGGGAGAGATGAGAAGGGAATGAGACAGAAACAGATAGAGGAGGAAGGGGAGAAAGGACAAAAACAGCTGGATCAACTGAATGTTTCCGTTTTCTGTTTCCTCTCTCAGTTTTGTCAGGACTGTTTTTAGCAGCGACACGAGAGTCTTAAAGGGCGAATAAGTAACATTTTAACTTCCACCTCAAAGCAGTTAATGATTAACACTGACTTGCTTTGTCATGTTGTTTTATTTTACCAGATGTTGAGGCTTTGGATTTTCACTCAGAAGCCCTTCACAGTCAAAAAATGAATGTTTATCCAATGAATATGTGCAAAAAACAAAAGATAAGAGGTTTAAATTCTCAAATATAAGGCAATGTAAAGCCAGTATCATCAGGTTATCACATATGTTTTGGTATCAGCGTGTTCATTTATCAAATGGTCAAATGACAGAAAATTAATTTGCCACCATTTTTATAGTCAATAGTTGTGGGTGATTTCTTTTAAAAGAACAAAAAATTCTCTGGTTCCAGCCTCTCGTATGTGCATATTTTCTGATTTCCTTAGTCTTCTATTTTAGTAAACTGAATATCTTTGTGTTTTGGACCGTTGGTTAGACAAAATGAGACATTTGAAGACATTACTTTGGGCTATGGGAAATTGTAGCAGACATTTTTCACAATTTTCCGACATTTTATAGACCAAACAATTAATCTATTAATCAAGAAAATAATCAACAGATAAATCGATTATGACAGTAAGACTTAGTTGTACACCTTATTGGTAGTATTTCTTGTATATTTGTCTAAAGTCAAGTTTAATTTAGTTTTATTTAAAGTGTTTTTATTTGCTGTTATTATTTAAAACAATTTACATTTAAAAAACTCTTTAAAAAATATCTTCACATAGACACATCTGTACCGCAAAATGTTTGTTTATGTTATCTGTTTTTGTAAATGAGACGATTAGGGCTGCCACTATGAATTATTTTTGTGATCCCTTAATCTGGCGATGATATACTCAGTTAATTGATTAATGGTTTGATCAACAAAATGTCAGAAAACACTGACAAATGCCCATCACCATTTCCTAAATCCCATTGTGACATCTTCAGATTGCATGTTTTGTCCAACCAACAGTCCAAACCTGAAGGTATTCACTTTACTGTCACATACAACAAAGAAAAGCATCAAATCATCACAACTGAGAAGCTAAAAAATATTTATTTTTGCTTGATAAATGACTTAAACAGTTAATAGATTATCAAAATAGTTTTTGACTAATTTCCTAATGATTGACTAATCCATCAATTGACTTGTCGTTTCAACTCTACAGTCGATTTTTATTATTCTCAAGTATCCATATCAGCTTTATAACCCAGGCTCTAGTCATTATTCTCTGACTGTTGAATCTGAAGACAGATCTCTGTCCAAGTTTTTGAACTAAATGTAATCTCGCAATTTTGTGAGGTGTTAAATGGAGCCTGTGTACAAGAACTGGTGGTTTGGACATTTTTGAACAATCCACCATGTGTATGGTTTGCCAGTGTTCCTTAATCTGAGACAGTAATGGTAATAGCTCTGGGCTTTATCGACGACCATCCAGATGAACTACCGAAACAGACAGTCGGCTTCATTTGTTCCTCACAGCCTGTGCTGGGGTGTTTAGTGTCGGTGTGGGTCGTCTTCATGATTTATTCAGTGTCAAAATGTTTGCTGGGAAACACGGGACAGATGGAGTTAAGAGGAAGCCGTGGCGGCCTCCTGACCGCAGAGAAACAGTGCCAAAGCCGCAGTCAGACAACAGGTGAGCGGTTATGCTCTCAGGCACGTCTCATTGATATTCTAACCTATTGCACTTTCCCAGGGAGAGGACTCCCCTGTGGAAACACATTACTGCCTTAAAGCTCCCCCGTCCAGGCTTTGATCCTCTCAATGTGAAGCAGATCTCAGGCGAGGCTGAACGGCAGTTAATACGACCAGCGTGGCTCAGAGGAGAGATATGTGAAAATATCTGTGGAGGTTTGAGAGTGCGTGGACGTTTGGAGGGCAGAAGAGAAGTGCTAACTTAATCAACACCTGGTTTTTCTTAAAGGGTCAGTTCACCCAAATTTAAAAAAAAATCTTATTTTCCCTAGGGGTACCTAGTCATGCAGATAGTTTTAGTTTTATGTTATTTTATTAGTTTGAAGTCTCTGTTGCTGACAATTTAGTTTTCTTTTCGAGGAAACACCACATTCAGTAGAAAATAGTCAATAAAAACAGTTAAGTGAGCAGTGGGGGTATTTACATTTTCTACTATATACTTCTACTGCACTACATTTCAGAATGTTGTAGTTTTTACTACAGCTGTTACTTTGCAGATTAAGATTTTACACAGGAAACATATGCTCATATTTTTTAAAATATATGTTGTTTTAAATTAAAGTAAGGTATTTGTATGCATTCAGTTGGCAATTTATTAGGAACACCTAGCTAAAATTGATGCAGTCCAGTACAACAGTCCTGCAATAAATCCTCCCATGAAGGTTCAGTTTTTGTTGAAACTGTTTTAGAGAGGTGTTTAAATTGTATAGCCATTTTGAACATTGTAACCTTCATGAAGGGAGGATTTATTGCAGGACTGTCGTATTAGACTGCATTAGTTTAAGCTAGGTGTTCCTAATAAACTGAGAATTGAGGGTAGTAGTTCAAATGAGCTCCACCCAATCAGCTACAACATTAAAATGCAGCTTTCGAGTGATAATCCAATTGTCTCATTACATTGTATGTAATAACACTCTGAACGAAGCTATTCTGCATTATGAGTACTCTTACTTTTGATACTTTAAGTATATTTTGCTGTTAAAATGTGTGAAGTTTCACTGAAATGAAATTTTGAATGCAGGATTTTAACTTGTAATGGAGTATTTTTACATTGTGGTATTGCTACTTTTACTTAAAGTCCACTTATAAACATGGAAACATGTCTTCTCCTGCAGCGTTGTTTGCAGAGTGAGCGACCGAATAAACACTCACTGTAAAAAAGTGCAATGTTAATGTCAGCTTGCAGGCTAGATAGCTCATTAACTAGTCGGCTGCAGCGCGTTAAACATTATAAATACTTACTTGCAGATGTAATTTCTGTCAGTTTAGATGGCAAGGTCTTTACTCTTCAAAACACTGAAAACAAAACACTGTCTGCCCATGGCTTTTAAGCAGGGGTCCATTTTGAAGTCTTAAAACTTCAGAAAAAGGAAGAAAAAACATGGAATTTCTTGGAATTTAATTTAAAATGTAAAAAACCTAATGAGAATATGTAATGTGAAAATCCAGGTTTAAACAGAAAGTAGTATTTTCAGCACACACAACGTTTTTTCACAGTTGGCAAGTTTTCATATTTTTTTTTTTTTCTCAAGACAGCTAGCCTTAAATGAAAGTGAAAACAGTGAGCCAGAGAGGGAGGGAGGTTTCCAGAGTCCTACAGTACAATGGTTTCCTTTCAGGAGGCTGCAGGTCAGAGCTCAGTGGAGCCCTGAACACACCGTGTTGAAATGAACCCCCGTCTAAATCCAACACCTCTGTTTTGGCTGACCTCTGGGTGTTTAAGGAGAAATGGGTCACCGCCCTCCCCCCTCACTTGATGATAGTCTGCGGATGTCCGCTCGCTGTGCTGGACATCTCTCCCTCACCTGGGGGGGGGGGGCAAGGTTCCAGGAAGAAGGATTACACAGTTTGCCAAATACCTGGAGAAAACACTCAGGAAGGCCTGCAGATTTATTATTTAGGTTAAAGAAAGTTCTGCTTTTTTCACAACCTATGTGATTGGAAAAAAAAGATAGGAAAATCCTATCTAAATGAGACAAAATCAGGATAAATGTCTGTCATATGAAAACCATGTTTAATCTAATTTGGGGTATTTTTCATGCTTTCAAATATGTAGAAGGACTTCATTTTTCTCCATGGATTGAGACAGTGTAAGGTCATAAAATTGTTTCAAAACCAGTTTGATGACAATAATGCAATAAAAACACAGTCAGTCCAATTAAGAAAGGATGTTGGATGTTCTTGGTCCCTAAAAATGTGAAGATACGCATGGATTTTACCTGGAAACTATGATTTACAATTTGTTTGTTTGGGAGCCCCCTGGTGGTCTCTAGCAGCCACACATAGCCCCTTTCCACTGCAGGAATCTAGTAACCCATAACTTGGGTGTTCTAATAACCTGAAATTTTAAGATTTTAAGAACCTTGATACAGGTTTCTCCTTGCGTTTTTACTGTATTTTACAATGCAGGATGTTTCGATTTTAGGCCATTACAAATGTACTGTTTGGCAGGCGGGTGAACTAAGCAGCTGTGGAACAGGCAACAACAAAGGGGGCTGACATTTTGATTGATCTTCTTTCATGTTTGTATGAACACGAAATGCGAGTTTATACACTGACAATAAATCCAACACACTGCTGGGACCAGTCTTTTATTCATATCATTGACGGCCATGGTTGGGATCAGAACTGAGGTTAGGTTGGGGTTAAGGTAGGGTTGGGTTTGGACTAAGCAACAAGCATAGAAGAAAATGGCGCAGTGGTCTGGGGAAACACAGCTGATGGGGAAATAGACTTCAACACAACACTAGCACAAGTCGCGGAAGAGTCATTTTTTTGTTTGTCACTGATGTTCAATGATCACATTTCATGTAAAGCAAACTCACTGTTCGCACTGCACTGTAAACCTTATACTGAGAGGAATCAGCAGGCAGACGTTATCGGGGCCTGATGCTCACTGACATAGCATGAATTTAAACTGCTCCCACTTATTTTGGGATCCTGTGGTTCATTTGCTCACATTGCTGTGTACCTATCATGATGTTATGCTCCATTTAAACATATCATAATTTGATCAAAACTAGAGTAACAACTCATCCAGTATTTTTGTATTTATCTCGTCTTTAGTCTTGAAATTTCCTCATAACCAGGTTTCTATGGATGTAGGAAACAATGAATGTGTTTTGCATCATGCTTCTTTATGTTCATCTCAAAATGTCTCTAAGTTGTTCAGCAATGAACAAACGTTTCACAAAGAACGATGTCTTGTATTGTTGGCACTGCTTTCATGAAGCATTTTTTGTACTTTGACTAATTACGGGAGAGATTTTTCTTCCCAACTTACTCCACATCTCCACCTCTCCCTCAGAGTCCTGCTCATGAGAATCTTTTGTGTTTCAAATCAGGAGGGATAAAAGAGCATGTTAGGCTTTAGAGCCTTGCTGGGGGGTTTTAAAGAATGAAGGGATCTTTTGCTTTTGGTGCTGATAATCAGCAGCCTCCGTTACTCTATGAGGGAGGGTTTTCACCTCCCTGGGGCGAGACTGAGCAACCTGTAACGCTGGATTTATACTCTGAGAGGAAGGAACTGCTCTGTTTCTGTTTTGCTTCTCAAAATTTTGGGGAAAGAATTCTGGATATTGTAGTTTACACACATCAAATATAAATTCATATCCAAATTCATCCTTTGCCCGAAAAGCAACCACCTCCCATCAAAGCCAGATGTGTGAAAGCAAGACATTTTAAACAGTTTGTGAGCTACTCAGCTTCCTTGAAGCCTGTCGATAAGAGGCTTATGTGCCCCTGCAAAGAGGAGGAGGAAGTAAAGGATGAGGGGATGGAGAGAGGAAGGGAGGGCAGGAAGGATGAGGGAATCCCTGATGCGCTGCTCCTCAGGAGATCACAAGACTCAGAGTGGGTTTACAGGCAATCAAAGGTGAGTGGAACCGCTACTCTCACTTTAGGCAGTGAGTTTTTGTATTATACGTCACAGTTAAATTTATAATGTAGGAGCCACGCTGAGTGAGCAATGTTTGAATAGGTTGTGCCGACAGTCAGAATGCAGAGAAAATCTGCACAAACCCCTCTTACTTAGAAATATGTTTTATTAGCCATGCTAGCAGCATGGCTGTATGGATGGCAATGTTGTTCTGTCTGTCAGCTGGCCAGTCCAGCACTTTGGTCCAGACTGAAATATCTCAACTAATATTGGATGGATTGCCATGAAATGGTGCAGGCATTTGTGCCACCTGAGGATTAATTGTTATATAAGTTATCCTATGACTTTTCATGTAGCGCCACCGTCAGGTCAAGTTTTAAATTTGACCTTCATTTTGGTTCATGATGAAATACCTGCAAAACTAATGACTTTAACATCAACCTCAGCCGCACTTTGTGTTTACTGCTAATTAGCAAATTTCAGAATGCTTCTCACAGAACCACAGTTGGTCTTGTCCATTGCTGCTTCAATAAATCTTATTTAAACAAGACAGCCGCATCCTCAACAATACTGATTAAAAGGCAAGAAAGGCAGTTCCACTGTGAATGGAAAGTAAGAAGAAAAAAAGAAGAATATGGAGCTGCAAATTTCTCCTCTGTAGTGAAGTTCAGTTTCATATCACAGCAGTCTGAAGACTACAGCTTTAGTCACAACATGTAAAATAATAATGCATTAATATTAAAACGAGCTCACCACAGTTTATGAGGGATCTTCTGACAGCAGCCTAAGGAAAAGCTGGACTGCGGCATAGTCAAGGCAAGTAATCTCCTCCTCAAACTGCATGTCAGACATCAACTGATCTGGCAGTAATTTCACTCGATTCTAAAATTAGTCCAGGGGTGAGCAATTTGGGGCTAAAATCAGACTTAATCTCTACAGTGTCTTATTCTGATATTCAAGATGAGCAAGAAATCTTCCTGATGCATTAAAGGATATCCCAATGAGGGCATAGCTGATGCGTCAAGAACCTATAAACCTAGTCATTGCATGCTGCATGGTTTTTTTAAATCTTGGCATCACATGGTTGCAGCAATAGCCATCTCTGATCAAGGTTGATGCACAGTATTGGTACAAACTGAGAAAACTGCGGGCAGCATCTTTAACCTTGACTTGGTTGTGTGGTTCCCCCTTCGTCCTGCCCACTTCCTCTCACCCCTACATTCTGCCCTTTAGTTCTCACTGTTGTGCTGACCTTTACGCTCCCTTCACCCCACTCCTCTGAAACCTCAGGGATAAGTTGTGTTTCGAGCAGCAGACAAACAGAAAACCGGCAACAGACAGTCAGACAGAGGGTTGAGATGTCAGACAGAAAGCTGCAGAGACCAGTCGACAGTTGGGACCGCAGACAAGCTGGCGGTGGGCGTCTCTCCCTTAACGAGGCCTGACAGCTTCCATGCAGGCTCATGCAACAGTGAAAGGGAGGATCGGGTTAGACTCAGAGTGTTTGATGTCGGGGTGGTGCTCGCGTTTGAAGGCACCGCTTATTTCGCCTCTGTTTGCTCTTTTAAGCCCTGTTGTATCAGGCTGCCCGGGCTGCCCGGCGCTGGGGCAGGCAGAGCCTTCCAGTAATTCACAATGGCAGTCAAAAACAAACCACCTGATATGTGCCCGCCAACTGCCCGTTTCAACCCACAAACTGATACTAACAACTCTTGATTACCCAACATGCAGTTTTTTCAGGTGCAAACAAGAGTTTCATTTGTCATTGTGAGGCCGGAAGGGTCTAACTTTTTTTTTTTTTTTTTTTGTGGTGTAAGCCAGGAAATCCTGGGTTGGCGTGCCTGCCTGGCCGCCGTGTCTATTGTCTGGCCGCTTGCTCACTGCTCCCATTGATGCTCTTCATCCAGCTGTAAAATCTGGTGTGGTGGTGAAGTGTGTGTGTGTGTGTGTGTGTGTGTGTGTGTGTGTGTGTGTGTGTGTGTGTGTGTGTGTGTGTGTGTGTGTGTGTGTGTGTGTGTGTGTGTTTGTATATGTGTATGGAAGTGATGGTGGTGTGGGGGTTGCGGACTCTGAAAACAAGATGTCACCCCCCCCCACACACACACACACACCCCAGATGGGTCATAGCGGGGTAAGAGTACAGCAGCGTTGCCATTGCAAGGATGAAAAAACATGTCGTGTTTGCTTCCTGTGATCTTCCTCTTTACTGTATCCTCTCTCTCTCTCTCGCACTAAACCTATAGGTTTTCATGGTACATTTCCCCTCTTCCACCACAAACGTTCTGCAGCGTTTCACAAGGGGGGCTGATTAGCATAACAGCCTCCGCAGGAACCCTGTCAGCATTAAAACACACTTCCTCTGGAAGTGGTTTTTCTGCATAATCTGTTCCTCCCACCACCACCCTCGCCTCCCAACTCCAGTGTGGAAAAAACTAACACCACTCCCTCTCTCTCTCTCTGTCTCCACGTCTCCCTCTTTATCTGTCTCTTTGTTTCTCTGTCTGAAGACCCTGCAACATCTGGCTTGACACATGCAGACATGCAGAACTGCGTGGTCCTTTAAAGGAAAATTCTGGCTTCTATCAACCTGGGTCTTATTTCATAATTTGGTCCGTCGTTTCTATCAGTTGAAAAGGTTGTAAAGAAGCCAACAGTTTATCCAAACTCTCTAAACCACTTTTTTGATGACAAGCCAAAGTGTGTTCACCTGGAATGTCTGTAATAAACCTTCATTGCTCAGGAAAAGTGTTTGTAGGCACAACAACACTAATTATGGTAGTTGTCAAAGTTGGACCAGGAAGTCAGTTTTTAAACTGTCATGGATATTGATATCAGACAATAGGTTTGACTAACCTGGAGGTTTATTTACAACCTGTTTGATTATCTGACTTCTCATGTTTCTGACCCCATCAGACTTTTTTGTAGAGTTATTGCCGTCATCCTAGATCTCTGCAACTAACTTGCAAATCTATGAAAATAAGACAGAAGTTGTGAGGAAACTAGAATTATCCTTTGAGAAAAGGTAAATCTACATAGAGCAAAGGAAAAAAGAGCTGCACTAAACACAGCATTTTAAAATCAAACTTAAAATACAGTTAAAAGCTACACAGATATGTACTCATGAATAGTGTGATGTTCTTATAGATGAACTTGTCTGATTGTATTGTTGGTTTAAGATTGTTAGGAAAAAGTGTGATGATGTGTGATTTCCTCCAGTTTTTTTTTTCCCTCCCCTATTTTCATTGCATGAACTAGTGCTTTCTATCATTCACCAGTTTTTAGTGTCAGTGTTGGGACTCTTGGTGTAAATCAGCGGTTGAGCTAACCTCGGCCCATTTATATTGATATCATTAAATGTCAGTGTTGAATAAAATGCATTGTTCACCTATAATTACACGAATAAACAAGCAATAAACAAATAAACGGCTTCGTAATGAGTACAATTTAATTAGATGTTTGAAATGAATAGAGCATTGTACCCAGATTATAATGTCATAAAATTGCATAACGTAGCTCAGTTCCATTACAGATCCGCTAGATCTATTCAAAATAGGAAAGAATCACTGGAAAGTTTCCCTGTTGCTCTAAATGCAACAGAAACATGTCAAATAAAGCACACTTAAATACCCAATGTTTGCTCAGCAACAGCCTGCCTGTGTTTGTGTTTTCTGCTGTTAAAACAATGAATGCGGTGAGTTACAGGAAAATTAGATCTTGCTGTTACTGTAATATTAACAGATCACAGCACTTGGAGTTGTGCAACAGCAGAGGAAAGGGGTTGTTTGTGGAATGTGTCTCTTTCTCTGTTTTCATTTTTTTTTTCGTGCCCACCGAGCATGAAACCTGAAACCACATTTAACAGCAAAACACAAGAAAATGAAGCCAACAAAAACACAAGAAGTGGAGACATCCTTTGTTCTGGGATATTTGAGGCAGATCAACACTTTTCAAAATTTCAACTCTGTCACATTCCACCACAAAATCCATCCGGAGGATATAAGACCGAGTCTTCCGATTTAAAAAAAAAAACAAAAAAAACCTTCACTTGTTTTGCTTGTGGAGTCATCCATATTCTCATGTTCCCACATCCGGATCAGGAAGCAGCTCTGAGCACAAGGAACAGGTGGATCCACAGCGCAGTCAGCTGGACGCTCTGATACAGTCTGAAAGCATGGGAAGGTCTCTTCATTACTGTAGAGTAGAGTAGCATAAAACAGTCTCCTCATCTCTCCTCTGTCTTACTGTTTTACTTTTATTCTCCACTTTACCCTACTCCACTAGTCCTAGTACACCACTTCGGTCCAGACTGAAATATCTCAACAACTATTGGATGAATTGCCATTTAATTTTGTACAAACATTCATGTTCCCCAGAGGATGACGCCTGCTGACTTTGATGATCCCCTGACTTTTCATCTAGCGCCATTTTCAGCTCAAAAATTTTCAAAACCTGATGATATTTCCATCATTCTCAGCTGTCTGTTGTGTTTAGCAGTAAGCATGAGACATTGTGCCTGCTAAACATTGGCATGTTAGCATTTTCATTGTGAGCCTGTTAGCATGCTGTTGTCAACATTGGAGTAAAGTGAGATTGTGCAGAGTAGAGTAACTGAGCAGCGTAGAGCTTATTCAAGCCTAATTTAGCAGACATAGCGGAGAGTGGAGCAAAAATAATGCTTTGTAGAATAGAGCTGAGTAGAAAGGAAAAAATTGGAGCAGAGTAGAATAGAGTAAAGGTAAGTGGATGGCAGAATACCGTGAGGTTCAACTGTGCATAGTAGAGTAGAATAGAGCAGAGTAAAGAACAGTAGAAAAGAAGAAGAAAATGAGAAAAGAGCAGTGCACAGTCCGATATGTTCACAATAATAATTATACACATGTAGACGTGTACGCTCTCTCTCTCTCTCTCTCTCTCTCTCTCTCTCTCTCTCTCGCTGTCTCGCTTACACACAAACACATCCTTGTACGCCTATCTTTGTGGGGACCCATCACTGACATAATGCATACCCTAACATTAACCATCACAACTAAATGCCTAACCCCCACCCTTATCGTAACCTAAACCTTATTCTAACCTAAACCCAAAAACCAAGTCTTAACCCTCAAATAACCATTTAAACTTGTGGGGTCCAGCATTTAGATCCCCACAAAGCTGTCGGCCCCCACAAGTATAGTAGGCCCCCGGTTTTCAGACCCCATGAATATAGTACAACAACACACATACATAACACACATAGCACACACACACTTGAGGTGGACAGATAGCGCAGCCTGCCAGGACTTGAGAGGAAACAGATTGGAGAGACGGTCCAAGTGCAGACTTGGGATTTCAGATCAGGTTTCAGCCTCTCGGCCCTGCAGCACCGGATAGATTTGATTACGGCAACAACCACAGGCCAGATCTAATTAGCACATTATTCACAGCAGGATGTCAACCTTGTGTTTCAGCATGAGCTACGACGTCCATACTGTTTTATGGTCATCAGGAAGAAACTGACGGCCTCTTGGCGTCTTGCCTGAGAGTGTTTGTGTTGCCTGATAAAATGATCAGTGAACAGTGAGGTGAAAATATATGACATGCTGTGAAAACCAGAGGATTCGATATGTGAAAATCTATAGCAAAGAAACAGAGATGACGCCCTTAAAGTTTGACTTTTATAGGTATGCTGCAACAAAGCTATGATTCAATGCAGAGTAAAACGGCCTATGGAAATTCAGACATTTGGTCTATTCAAGTAAGATGATGACATCATGCTTTCTATCATGTTTTTATTGGCTTGAAAATATGTCCGTGACACTGAGTCCCAGTATTAGTCAGTAAAATCCAAAATGAAAGATGTTTCTATACCACAGAAAGCACCTTAAAATACAGTGCGCCAAGAATCTATTACAGTACGATCTTTTAAAAACTGCTGGGGGTCACAGTTTTACTTCAGCTGAAAGATGAAAAATCTGGAAAATCAAGCCGTAGGATCACAGAATAAAGACAGATGTGAAAAACATCTACCAGGTCACAGTGCTAACATTGCTACCTTGCTGCAAAAATTCCACTTAAACAAGCACAAATTGTATGTATCTAGAAAAATTGTCTGTATCAAACAATAGCTTCAAATATCAACAAAATGACTTTAAACTAGCATTAAAATCAGGTCTCTACAAAATCCAATCTGACCTTAAAAGAGTACTCCACCGATTAAACCTTGCACCCCTACAACTCTGTGAGACTCGCAATGGACCATTTTTAAAAAAGGTTAAAAAGTGATGCAACAGAACCCAAGTTATTGTCTTTTTTATTCCATGCCGTCTTCTTCCTGGTCACAAACTAGTGCCTATGTTACCCACAATGCAACTTAACCATGGACAGTTCAGTTGTGTTATACTAGTAGAAGCTACTGTAGTCCCAAGCCACTGGCCTTAAACAGATGAGGAGCAGGCTACAAACACTTAGTAAGATAACTACTTTATACTCGGGCTCAATTTTTTTTCATTTTCAAACTTGTACTCTTCAGACATAACCAACACTGACTCAATTTACATCACTTGAGGCAATTCGTCAGACTTTGCACAGCTCCTTCTGGAGCCACAAAATACTTTATACAACTTTTTTCTCTTAGACTTTCTCTTTGGCTAATTTTTCAAGTGTTTAGTTATTAAGCAAAGTATTGGCCAAATATCAAATTTGACCTGATGATGATGAAAAGCCCCCCCCCTAGTGTTTGATTCGAAGAGAACCTTTTAAACTTCTCTGTAAATGTCTCAATATGATGCCACATCATCTATTTTCGCCCATTTATTCAGAGGAATGAGAAAATACACCACCAAGGTACATAACCAGTGTTCAAACAGTGTCCAAGTGATTGGGGTGAATTTTAACCTTTTACAGGCCTGGCTCCTTAAAATTACATTCATATATGACTAAACCTCCCAATTATGTTGTAGTCTCAAGGCAATCGCTGTCTGGATTATGTTCAGAGACAACTTTTCTTTTGAATGAATGAAGCGTTACATTTGTTAATTGCAGCATAAAAAGTGCACACCAGAGAACAGAGTTCCTGCTGTGGTTTAGGCATCAAAAGCACTTTGGGTTAGGTTAGAGAAAGATTGTGGTTTTGGTTAAATGTAAATAAACACTTGTCTGAAGTCACTGTGAACTTTTTCTGTATTAAACCAGACCACTATCTTTCCCTAACTTTAACCAAGTGCTGTGAGTGCATAAACATAACCATAATAAAGTGTAATAATGCTCTAGTCACTACAAGTGGATATTGTACTGCAAGATTGGATAATTTGGTGGAAAATAATATGGTGTCCGTAAAAAATTTACCTATACGTTCAGTTTTTGTGACTTGCCAAATATGTAAATTAACAACATATCCTCATTACGTTAACAGGAAACATAATCCAGTCACAATTACATTTTCTACAAAATGTATTTGCAGGACTGCCTTTCAAAATACTTTCAGACAGCAAACGGTTGCCATCGACGCCTACAGCGTTCTAATGTAAACACAGCAGTCATGACGTAGGCAGCAAAGTTTGATCATTCAGCCCAGGCTGATAAACAATATTTATGATATTATTTATCTTAACATGCTTCATTAATTGTGTCATGTTTCTCAATGTTCCCCTGAGCTTTAAGCTACAACCTGCTTTATGTAGCTGCATGATGGTGAGATCATAGTAGGTGGATAGCAACAGCCTGTGTAGTATGGTAGACGTAGTAATTTGGATCGGAGGTAGTTATGTTCAAAGCAGTTCTTCTCAATATTTTCATTCACCGAATCCTTCAGTGCTTGACCGGGGCTCCGACTGCGTAGTCCCACTCACTGAACTAGAACACGGCCAAACGGTGTACGGTATATTCACTCAGTGAGTCTTTTCGTCTCATCACAGCTGCAACCGGTGAATCTCTACACTCTCCTCTCATATGGGCCCGCCTAACATTTTAAGTTTATTTTTATTGGGGAGGTCTGTTAAAACATCAAGGAACTTGAAGGTGTGCGTTTGTGTTCACATGGCTTTGTAACTGTAACCACGTGAGGAATTAGGCCATTGATTATCTTGTTCTAACTCTTGTCTACATTAGCCGTTAGCTTAGAGAAAATAATTGCCTCCATGTGAGTGTATTCCTGCGAACAAATGAGTTGAAACAATCACTCAGTGAGTGAGTGTATCCGTGCATGTTTGCTTGCAACTGACTAAGAGCTGAAAAATGACTGGATCGTTTCAGGAAGGGATTCAGTACAGTTTGTTCACCCAAAGATTTGTTCTTTTGAAGGAAATGTTTGCGAACGACACAACGACTAATGGGAGGGAGCTTGTAGCTGTGGCGCCGCTGTAGCGCCCATCTCCAAGGTTAGTGTTTTGTGTTGAATGGATGGCAGCTGTATGCGGCAGTAACCACACGCTATCTGAAAGTACCTTCATTCGGAATCTGCACAGATGCAAAGAGAGAGGAAGCTTCCATCACAGGACTGTGAAGATCTCACTTTTGTGACTACAGGCAGAGAGTTTCTGAATGGGGCTTAGGCTTAACTCATTGGGCACAGTGGTGTGGTTTTGCTGCTTGACTTGGCCATATCCTGAGTGAAAGGCCAGGAGGAAAGGAAAGTTGCATCACAGAACTGAAACATTATGAGGATCTGTGAGGGATTTGGTTTTGTTCATTGTTCACTTAGAGCCCCGTGGCTTGACTTAACTGCTTGAGTTGAACTTTGTCATTAGCTGCTGGTCACTTCCTACCAGTGATGCCTCGACCACCCAGACATTAGATTAGTTATGCTGCGTAGGCTGGGCTACGTCATTTCTGCTCTAAACAGACCTGTGACAAAAACTCCAAAGATTTATAGGCTAGTGAGAAAGTGAACACTAACGTTCTCTTGAGCAAGGCACTAAACTACCATCTGCTCCAGTGGAATTGTTCACATGGCCAACAGTGGGACCAACAAGTCCTCATACCTAAAACATAGGGTGCTTTAAGGTTTTGGAATCACAAATTCTGTCATCATTGAAGCAATAATGCTGAAAAATGCTCAGCAGGTTCTCTTTAATCAACAAAAGTGTAAAAAAAGGAATTACTAAAAGAAATTTTTGGGAGGTCTGTTTAGAGTATTTAAGTTCAAATGTGGATTTTGAATCAACCCATTAGTTGCTAAAATGCCCACTCAGAGTATTTGTCAATTACAACAGTATTAAATTAGTATAGACTAAGAGGTAATATCCAAGATCTTAACCCTTCAACAATCCATTTACACATTCCCCAAGCGAATTTTCACCAAACTTTTCCAAATGCAGGTGTCTGCAGTCAAGAGTAAATCTTTTCGGGTAGACCTTAGCTTATGAAGACATGTGACTATAATCTAAGACAGAGGTTAAAGATCGAGGTTCAACTCCCTTTGCCTGACTGACAGGACTGACCTTTCCATCTATGCATCTTAGACTATAATCTACACTCCCGCAAAACAGGGTCACACTGGGATTAATAAGGTTCACCAGAGCTAATATGTTTAATGGACTGTCCGGCTGGACTAAAAAGCAAACAATTATTATTATGAAGAACTGGTTTGCTGAAGCCTGGCCACCTGATAAAATAATCAGGTAAATGAACAGGTGCAACACATTAATCAAAATTTGTTTTGATCAAACATGTGAAAGTAGACTTTTTGGCCATTACAAGTTTTTGTTAGTTTTAAAGAGAATGGGCCTCAAGCAAGAACAATCTTGCATTCTTATCTAATCTCTTACTTTTTTGTTTGAAGTCAGATTCAGCACACTCTTTTAGTGGACAAACCTGTTGTAAATTGCTCATTTCAATTTGATTAATGCCACCTGTTCATGCGTAGGTGATCATCTACAAGTTTTGATCATTAATTTAATTGATGCCCCCAAATTACTGTATAAAGTTGCCTGTTTCGCTCGATTTGTGCCCCAATTCCATTCACAAAAACATCACCCAAGAGCTAAAAGAAAAACCTCACATTGCACCGGTTGAATTCCTGTCAGAAATTAGCAGATGAAAACATGACAAATTTAGAAGTATCAATAGTGGTATAAACGGACTTGGATAAAGAGAAAATATTACAGCTGTCAGTAAAAAGGAAATGGTTTGACATGAAGATGCTAAAAAAAAAAAAAAGTGTTGCTTAAGCAAAGTGGTCCATGACTCATATGGGAGTCAATGGGACGTGACAGTCAAAGTGATGGACAAGAGAAAACTGTTTCAGTTTTGTGTGCAATGGAGCATGTTTCTCTGGGCAGCAACCTGCATAAAGAGGCAGCTGTTTGAGTGTGAGAATTATGTACTGATTGTAAGTTGTCAGGCCAAATATTCATGCCAATACAGTCTTTAAAAACCCAGTGGAGGTGGAACTTCACGGTAAATTGGCAGCCATGATGCACATCACCATGATTTGGTGAACAGAATATTAATTTCGCATTAGCTTCTATTGTATTTTTTAGTTTCAATTTTTCAGTAACACATTTAATCTCCATTCTCATATTCAGATTAAGACATGATAATTCTATAAATGTTTTTCCCATGAGGAGAAAGAAAGACTATGCACAAGACTTGGTCGACAAGTACGAGAACTTCGGTGAATGTGATGAATTTGAACATGCCACTTAGGAATCAATGTTTTCATCCCAGTTATTCTTGCACTAGGCCTATTGCTTGTTTTTGGAAAATTTAACTGCCTTTCGAAGATTCTCTTTTTATGTTTCAGATGATGGATAATGTAAAAATGTAGGTTTACAAACAGTGGTGTAAAAATGAGACGAAAAATTGTGTTTTTTGTAGCCAGACTGAAAATATATCCCTGCATGAAAATGACCACTTAGACAAACCTGCTGTACGAAACATGACCCTGTGTCAGGGTCCTTCACTGGCGTTGCTCAGTTCTTGGCCTCTTGGGATATGTGATTTCTGTGTATGTCAAAGGTCAAACACACCAAACTCACATTTCTCTGCTTCACAGGGACACGAGTCTTAAAGATCTTTTTATTTTTCAGGTTTGAAAATGAATGTGTGTAACATATTTCCTCGCAAACCAACCTCACGATGAGTTCAGAAGAAAAGTCAAGGGACCACAAAATGATTTATCCTCTGGGGGCCATGAATTCTTGTGCAAAATTTCATGACAATTCATCCAATGGTTGTTGATATATTTCAGTCTAGAACAAAGTGGTGGGCAGACAGACCAGGAGCCAGACTGTCATTCCTAGAGCCACGCTGCTAGCATGGCTAAAAAACTGGAGGGAACACTACTGTGTCCTTCGGTAGATCTGTAATTGATTAGACACATAAATGCTTACAGATATTAAAGGTCAGTTACATGGTAGAGTGTTTCAATCTAAATTTGAGACGTTTAGAAAGGAAGGAAACCATTTCTCATCAAAATCTTTTGTTTTTTTCTATTGTTTTTTTTTTTTGGGTCCTGCTTTGTTCAGTTTTCGCAAGTTAAATGATCTTCTTATCACACTCCATTGCGATAATCACAGGGTCAAGACCTATCAGTTGCACTGCCACATCTTTGAGTCTCAGTTGGGAATGCAACCTCTGTGAAGAAGAAAGCAGAGAGCAGAGAGTGAATGGGTGGGAAGGTTTAGGACCATGTCAAACTTAAATGCTGCCTGTTAAGTGGGAACACATCGTTGTTCTGTTCAGTTTTAGACCTCCAAGGAACATTTTCGCAACAGTTCTGTACTCTCAGTTGTTTGAGATGGAGACCTCCCAGCTGCCCTGTGTAGTCTTGGGCCTCAAAAATGGCTTCCAGGGACATGTGACCTCTAGGTTCACAGGTCAAGGTTCACAGCCCAGACTCACCTTCCCCTCCCTGATGCTGAGGACAGAGATCACATTGAGTCGAAGCTCTAGAGGCTTCGGGGCTCTGAAACTGTCTTTTTAGGATTTAGTGGCTACATTTACAACTCCTGGTAAAAGTGACCAAATGTTTTATTGCGTGTGGCACAGATCTGAAAAAACACACGCAAGGAACATGATATTTCTGATCACTTTTGGGCGACATTTATTCATATGTAGAAATACATCTAATGGGAATCTGCCAAAACAACTGTATTCTAAAAGCCGAATTTTCAGGTCATCAAAATTAGCTTGTATTGCTGTCAGATAAATAACCATATTGATAAAGAGACATCTCAATGTGACATGGATCTTCGTCTTCTTCAACAGTATGTTACCAAATAGGTTATTTCGTTATTCAGAAATACAATAACAAGTCATTGTCCTTAAAGATATCCCAAAAGCCATTCAGTAAAGTCAAGTCGATTTATTTAAAGCATACATTTAAAAACAACAAACGCTGACCAAAGTGCTTTACAGAGAAAACAAATAATGGGTTTATTTGATTGTGGATTACAAATAAATAAATACACAGGGATGATCAAATAAAAACACAGACATAACGAGGATATAAGATAAATCATAAAAACACCACATCATAAACAAGCTGTAGCTGTTTCAGAATAATAAGTAACATATTTCAGAATAAAATATACAAACGGGACTAAATGCCAGCTCCAAGTCCTTGCTCCTCCCCTGCTCACCCTCCTGTTTGTTTCTGTGTTGTTTGCAGTTATTGGAGATGTTTGAAAGTTAGCATCATGTCAAAAGTTTATCTATGAATGCACATACTGTAGGTTTTTTATAAGTGTAAACACCGTAAGTGGTTATGCCTCACTTTCAGAAGCAGAGGCCAAAAAAGTCAGACATAGGCAAAATTCCTAATCAGGGTAGACATTTCAACATAAATGCTAACAACCCTTTCTATTCTTCAACCCAGGCTAACATGTTATCAGACTAAAATAATCCTGTTAATTCAAATTTGGTTCTTTGAATAAAGTTAGAGGATTGATTTGGAGTTGTCTTAAATAATAGTTGGTTCTTAATGTCCCATTATAATACCACTGTTAAATGCCATGTTGTACTGGTCTAGTAACAGTCAGACCTTTTTAGTTGAGTTTATGTCTTTTTTGGTCACAGTACCAAACAAAATGTGGTTTTATTAATTTTGTTGTACCTATTTTGTTTTGTGTGTTTTATAATGTATCATGTATAGATATGTAAAAATTAAACTGAGATAACTACACCAACAGCACATAATGATTTCTCAGTTACCTGCATGTTCTCATCTACAGTAATAATTACAGTGTATCACAGTTTTTCATCATAGCTCAGAGCAAGGCAGTCATTTGCACCTGAAAATGAGTTCATATATGGGATTCAGCATAAAAGGTCTTAGTCATGATCCATCTAACTGTGAATGTGTTGCTTTTCAGAGTGGCAACCGTCTTATCTTATCATAGGGCTTACCCACAGACTGAACTTGAACATCCTCCTGATTGCACTAGAGTGAACAACTGTGCGCTGCTCAAAAACTCTTGCTCTTGAGTAATAACCTTTGAAAATCTTTCTCAGAAAAAAAGTAGAATAACTTTTTTTTTAAGAATGAATATAATCCCAAATATTAAAGTACGGTAATGAAAATGCATGCAGTGAATCACTTTCTATTAATCTAAAGCTTAGCATAAACCCAAACTTAAGTCTTTCTACTGGTCCTTCGTTACAGTGTGTCAAACACTCAGATAAAGCAGTGAAAATAATCAACATATAATAATAAACACAAGTGATGTTTCAAAGTGGTTCATGCACTTTCTCCTCGCTTTACAATGCCTGCATTTATCTTCACTCAGGACTGTAGAGGTCCTGCCCGGGTCCTGACCTGTAGACCTTCCACTCATAGCCTTCAAAACAACAGCTGGGATGGAGGAAGGGTGGGAGATAAGGGAGGCCAGGGTGGGAGGAAAGGAAGGGAGTGTGAAGAAGTGAAGGAGGGAAAAGATAGGAGGCGGATGGAGATACAGGGAGGATGGGGAGAGGAACTACGGAGGAGTGGATGGAGCCAGTGCGGTCTCACAGATATCTGCAGAGATTTTATTGCCCCTTGGTGTGTTTAGTTCAACTCCAGGCATGTTTTAAGACATATGAAGCTGCTCTGTGGCGGATACAAATTGGTCTGATATGGGTTTTCCATATAAAAATAAATAAATAAATACATAAACTGGGGGCAAATTCTTGAAATTACATCTACTTGCTCTCTTTAATTGCAAAATCCAGAATCTGAGTATGGAATTATTTTCGTTCATTTCAAAAGTATCACTGCTGGACACAAGATCCTTCCTGCTTCAAGTTTCTACATCACACTTGTGTAAGTTGCATATTGGACCATAATTGATTTCTAAACTAGTCGTGTCATGAAATCATCTTTTAAACTCAGATTTTAAGATGAGCACATATAAACTTTCCCCTTTCAGCAGATGACTGTGAAAACAGCGTAGTGTCACACTCTGAACACACACCATTCTGTACAGTGAAGTTCAAACATTCAAGTGTAATAAATGTGTGACTGACCCCAGAGAATGGTAATATCATATAGCTGGCCAATCCATTGATCTGTCTCTCCAACTTTCACATCAAAATACCGTGACAGATACCGACTGGATTGCCATGAAATTTGACTGGATAACCGTGGTCCGCAGCAAATGATTCCTCATAATTTTAGTGACCTTAGTGTCAGGTTAAGATTTACCCGTGACCAACACTGAGGTCAAAGACCAGGTTTCCTGACAACCAATGTCCAGATTATGATAAAAATGTACTATGAAAATTCATGGTCCCCAGAGGATTAATCCTACTGTCTCTGATGACCCCTGGATCTTTGATAGACCGTAGCATCACCATCACTAAAATGTCCAATTTCACACAAGAAATGTACACAGGTACTGGGGAGTTTGTTATAAAATGTACTGAACACATTCATGCTCCCCCACAGATCAAACCATTTCCATTCAGAGCACTAAAGGTCAACTTTGAGCACAATATGTCTAATATTCAAAGAGGTAGATTGTCCTGAAATTGTTCTTGTCCCTGATAAAAATGTTAAAGTTCAGTATAAAATCAAAATTTTCTAGATGTTGTTTTTTTCACAGTTTTGTGAGATGTAATAAATGATCCACTCTCGTCAAGCTGTGATTTAGGCTTTATGAATATTGTAACTATTCGGTATCATAGTCGGTATCGGTTAGGGTTATTCTTGGTCTTAGTCAGACAGACAGACAGCCCACACACACACACACACACACACACACACACACACACACACACACACACACACACACACACACACACACACACACACAAACTAAACTCTCGGCCAGCCAGGCTGAGCTTAAAGATGTTTTCAGCTGTTGCTGCTAGTTGTATAAGTGCCTCTTTGTTCTCTAAGAGCTTTGGGCTTCTTCCCCTTCCCCTTTTCCTCCCCCATTACCTCCCTTCTACCACTTCTCTATCTTGCTTTTTATCCTCCCCACGTCTACCTACATCCTCTCTACCTCCACCCTAACCTTCAGTCCACCTCACTCTTTCTCTCCCCTTCTTCCTAACCCCTCCTTCTGCTCCCGCTTTCCCTGTGTCAAAATAAAATGTCTTTACTAAATGATCATTAGAAGGCCTGGCAGATCTTGGCATTACCAGTCCTCCATCTGGGTTGCATTTTACGGTACTTTGGAGTACCCTTTTCAAATTAAAAGATGATGCAATGGGTAAAGATGTGACCTTGTTTTGACCTGTACTGACATGGTATTGTCAGACTCATTTTAAAAAACGATGGAGTGGTGAGATGCCTCAGGCTGTTTATTTCACCAACTCAAAACAGTGGTGTAAATCAGTTGATATTATACATAATAAATAAATAAATAAACAATTAACCCCCTAGGACATTTTATTAAATGTTCTGATTATACAAAAGTGGTTAATTTGCATTTATTTCTGAAGAAATTCTAAATTCTGTACTTAAAATTCAGGGGTGCCAATAATGTCAACCAGGACTGTATGGTACAAATAAGAAGTCTACATTAAGCTGGTTAGATTTAAAAATGCATCTTTTACTTTTGCTTTTATCCCTCCGTTCTCACCAAGCTGACGTTTTTTCTCCCACCAAAACTGAGTTTTTCCAAAAATGGTCCGGATAAATCTTGAAACGCCGACTTCGTGTTTCAATGTTTAAGGGAAAAACAGAGCTTTTCCAAAACAATGACATAACCCGGGCCCACTGAGGGACACTGGCTGTGTGATAAAGAAGAATTTTGTGACGTATTTAATGTCCTCTGCGATCACTTATTTTCAATGTCAGTATAGCCAAATACACAGCACAGCCGTTTTCATTGACATGGATTTATTTTGACTTTGTCAGACGATGTCACAATGAATAAATAATGATTAGATAGCTCAGGAATCATTGCCTGGTTAACAGGTCGTATAATTATGTAAACTATATATAGAGTTCAGATTCATTCAAACACAGATTCACATTCATTCATCACAGAGAGCAGGATTTTTACAAAAATGTCCTGGAAAAGCTGGTCTGGGTGCATGCCTTTTGATGGGAAAACAGCATTTTAAAAATTACATGACTTAATGCTGACATAGTTTGAGTTACATCAGGCTTTGCATACACAGAGAAACTTGTTAGCAGGATCAATTCATTGTTTCTGTTGGTCTTTTAATGGAATTAATTGACGATAAGAAAAGACTTATCCTTTAAATTAAAAAAAACAACAACCGACAAACCATATCTAATACGTCTGTAATGTGTGAGTTTCTTTGTATAAAGATCTAATTGTAAAACATTTTCCGAATTAAGAGTATTACTTTCACTCTGGCACAAATCCATTCCAACTTTAATTTGTAAGAAAATCAAACCACACTTTCTCATATAAGTGAAAATAGGCTCACTGTGGTGGCATCCCAGCCGGCATATCTAAAGAAACCACCGGCGTACTTACAGATGCACAAAACTCCACCCCTTTGTATGAGCATCCATCTTTCCCTCCAAGCCCTCATTGTAGCCTGAGCCAAGTAGGGGGTTTGAGGCGATGCAATCGGATCCTTGGATCCCTCCTGGCATTTGTTCCCCCTGCTTGTTTTCACTGTCAACACACCACTTGAGAGAAATAAGGAAAGCCAAGTACCTGGAGCTCAGGAGGTAATAAAGCAGTCAAAGCACAATTAAACCTCCAGAAACAAGTTAAGTCAAGCTTTTTTTCATTCCAGTTATCAACACAGAGATTCTGTTATAAAGGATGCATGTGTGCACTCATAAAGCAATGTGGTGAAAAAAACACATTTTTCAAGCTTTTTTTAGACCTCTCCACTTCACTGAGAAAAGCAGCAACGGTTACTCTCCAAACTGTAGGACATCTGTGTAGAAAGTTCTTATTCATACACACCTTGCATTTCAACATATATCTATATATCTTATACCATGATTAGTATTTCTTCATGGTACAAATGAAGAACAAATGTTGAACACACACACACACACACACACACACACACACACACACACACTGTAAACTAGTAAACTACTAGTAAACTGTCAAAAGCAAGTTACTGGAGCCAAAACTGATGTCTTAAATTTTGTAGACAAACATCAAATTCTCACATCTGAGAAGCTAATGTGTGGTATTTTATTATCATAATACACACACAGACACACACAGACACACACACACACACACACACACACACACACACACACACACACACACACACACACACAAAGTAGTACAGTCATACACACTGTGTGTTTTTTTTAGACCTTATTTGATTCTTTTCCCCCTGAGTAATTTTCTTCATCCGACGTTAAACCTCACACAGCGACTTACACACTCCTGTCAGATTCCTTCAGCGTGGCTGAAAGGCTGACTGTATCTGGGTGGGAATCGGTTTGCACCACTGGATGACTCTGCCATGAAAGATGGTTTTGTATGTGCAGATGTGTGTGCGTTTTTACTGTGTATATTTGTGTGTTTGTCTGCACCCAGAAAGGACTGAAGACTAAGAAAACATATATGAAAAAGTTTGGGGAAAGATATGTAATATAAATTTACTAAAGTGAAACATATGTATGAAAGTGTTACACATTAAAATAATCAGATTTATAGATTTAAACTTTTAAGGAAAGGTTCACATTTTTTCAAGTCTATCACACAACAGAACATCACATGCCCATATGTACATTGAGAGAGTTGTCTAGATAACGAAGAGAGCCTTATCTGTCTCTGGTGGAAGTGATGGGAGACAAAATACACTCTACTCTTTAGTGCAAAGATGCATTAACGTCCACTTGAAGCTAATATGAGGCTTCAGCATTAAAATCAAGTGACCATCTGTCGGTGTTACAGTCTTTTTAGTACAAAATTTGTTTCCCTTGCCGAGCTGCTGCAGAGGGATTGTAAAGCAAAGAGGGGGAACACTGTAACTTTGGATGATATCTACTTGTTTTGTCTCAGACTGCTCAACTCAGACTGCTGAAGCCTCATATTAGCTTTAGCTGAAGTTAAAAATGCATTTTTACCCAGATTGAGGGCTGCAGATTTTGTCTCCCATCACTTATATTGGCATGACATTCAGAGAGGATCTTTTCACACCCTGTGTGAACAAGAGGAACAATTATAATGAACAATAACTCTCGAAACATATACAGTATATGGGCATGTGACTATTGTTTTAAGCCACACTTGAAAATGTACTATTTTATTCTTTAATGTAACTACTATTGTATCGAAATTGACCCGTGGAAAACCTACCCAAACCCGATGTTCCCAAATTATTTTTCAAAAAAGAGAGACCTGATCTGAGGGGGACCCAAGCAGACCTGACGCGAACCACTGGCGGCAGCATGATGCTCTACCAATTCACTTGATCAATTTACAAGCAGCTGGGGTGGAGGAGAGAAGCAATGTAATAATAATGAAGTCCGAAAACCTAATGTAGGTAAGTCAGTAAGTCAGGAAACCAAAATAATTTGTTTATATGCTTCAAAGAAAAATTTATATGAATAATGTAAAGTCCTATTTCCGACTCCAGCCCCAACAGAAAAACATTCTGTAGCCAACTAGTGATCATTAGACAAAAGACAGTGTTCTAACATATTTAATATCTGTGAATCAAATTCCAAAAAAGTGTCATTTAATAGCATGAATCTTGTAGGCTCCTAATTTCCCTTAAACTAATTCAGCCTGAGTTCCCTTGTCAGGACAAAGCTCTGGTGAGCTGTGAAGTTCACAGTTCTCATTTTCCCTCTCACATGAAAATGCAAAGTTTTCTCCAGCAGTGACTGTGACGTACCACGTGATCAGAGACGATACTGCGTACACTCAAGTCCATTTCGGACATATCATCACCTTTTAAGCTGATGTGGTGAACATCTTAGCAAACACTTGCGTATTTAGACATCCATCAGAAATGGAGCAACATTACCATTCATTTTGGAGTTGTGTTTCTGGCCATCTGATCCAGTATTGACTCTCTTTTAACTCTGTTTTTGGTCTCTACCAACTCCTGAGGGAAATATCTGGCTCTATAGCTGCTAAATGCTCAACTATGTTCACCAGCTCGTCGCTACCTGTGTCTGTCTGCTGTTTGCTGCTGCGCAGGTAGTGGACTCCAGAATGGAAAGAGTGAGAATGATTACAACAAATAACTCTTTCAACTTACATATGGCATGTAGGTATTGTATTAAGACAGTCCAAATCCAAATCCCTCTCATTTGCTTTAATATTCAGCTTTGACACATTAATGAAACTGCTAAGCTCTGCATTGCAGAGTTCAAAGACTGATAAATAATTAATTTAGTCTTATCTCTGATTTTTGTTATCTGGTTTTATCTGGGTTTACTCTGCACTTTCACTTAGTGAATGGTTTGAAGGTTACTGGAGAGGAAGTCTCCAGTAACTGGCTGCTCTCCAACTCTAATCGCTTTCTGTCTCACTCCACATCCGTCTGTCTCACTCTATCAGTCTACCATTCATCTGCATTATCTTATTCTCTTCTCACTTTCTCTTTGCCCCCCCCCCCCCCCTCTCTCTCAGAGAGGCATTCATGTGGTTCTGGCATGAATATATCTAAACAGGTCCATGCACACACAGACACACATTGCATACATTCCACATTTATCATTAATGAGGCAAATGAAATTGTGTTTTTGTTTCAGCAGGAAATGAGCATGGTGTGTTGTTGTGTTGGGGAGTAAATTAGATTGTGAGAGAGTTGAAGCCAAGAAGGTCTGAATTTATAACCTTCAGAGATCTGAGGAGACAGACAAAGAGAGCGATAGAGACAGGGAATGAGAAAAGGCAAAACTTAAGGGTTTAAGACATCAAAGAATTATTAATTATTACAATTATGTCAATATTCACACCATGTCAACTACTTACCAGTAATCAGCTTCTTTGCCAACTGCATCATCAAACCTCAACCCAATCAATAGCTATTCAGACTCATAAAAGAATAATAGTATCAGAAATCGTAAAAATGTATATGGAAATGAAAAAGGCTGTTAATCTGGCTCAGATGGTTAGTTATGTTGGTTATTTTTTTATAGAAAGCTCCCATTATATCCATAGACTTGCCCTGTGCATGTAATGCTTTTTTGTCGGTTTAAAAAAAGGGCATTAAGCTAGTGCTAATTAGATATGGATTATGACTAGTTAAAACCACTGATGCTAAAGTACTCACAGTGATGCTAATGTCACTTTAACAATGGAGGATCTTATTTCTAAGTAACTGCCGGATTCAGCCTAATTAAGCCATACTGTTTTCATCGTGTGATTTGACACTGGTCGTTCACAACTCGCACACCTGCACACTGTAAACTTTATACAACTACATACTAATACTAGCGCCAAAGCCAGATGCAGCAAAGTACCTTGTCCCGGCAGGGTTTTTGTTTGCCAGGCAGAGTTACATACTACTGTGAGAAACAGATACAGACCAGGAATTTTCGTTAGCCAATCTAGCACTAGCAAAAATATAACTGAACTATTTTGTAAAGCCATCAAAACAAAAACTTGAGCGGGCATGTGTCCCCTCAAGTTGACTGGGATTGACACCTGCAGATGGGAGTACAGCTGAGAAACAGGTGGAAGAATATAGAAAATAAAAAGATGGAGAAGCATAAAGTATTCAGACAAACAGATGAAGCAGACATCTCTGACAGTTAATCCATATTGATGTTAAGACCTGCACCAAAGTTTTCAAGGCCCTAAATGGTCATGAAAATATTGTGCTTAAGCTTTTTGTAAGTAAGGACAGCAGCTGAGCATTTATCGTAAGCGGCTATTGTGTTGGACTGCATTATATTGTACAGATGATCATTCATGATGATCAGTCATATTATAGTCACCCCAATGTATCACACCCTTTTGATTGAAGGGGTATTTTTCACATTGATGTAACAGCAAATGAACAAACTATTTAGCACCTCTCTTGGGTCAGTCAGTGTCATCTGAAAAATTCTGCAACAAACTGATGCATCCAAACCTTAAACGAGAATGAGAGAGTCAGAGAAAGAATCACCAACTAGGGTCAAAACCATAAGTGCTGACAAACACAAACTTTTAGAGAGTCAATGTCAGACACAAGAAAGTTTATTCATTACAGGGGAATCTGACCACAGAGAACATTCAGTGGTTAGACAGAGACACTGGATGTTTCTCCTGATGAGAGAGCAGTGGCAAAGCCTGATGCGGGTTTCTCCAGAGCCGAGTCCTGGTGCCACAATATAAGGCTGAAAAATACCGACCTCTCACAAAGACTGTCACTCACAAATAAAGACTGTGCAGGATTTGTATAAAATTATCATTATACTCTTTGTCATAAAGTTTGATGAGACAAGTTTCAAAAAATGCTAATGAGTCCTAAAGAAATTAAAGAGAAATTAAAGATCGGGGTAAAGTGCATGAGCCTCCTGCAGCTTTCCAAAAAAAACCCCAAATCACTAACAAAGATTTATGTATATGCAAAAGAGTTTATTGGAATGGCAGGTGAGATGGTAGGCAAATGAATGAGATTCAGGGATGGATGGATGAGAGGGGCAAAGGGGTGGGATGGGGATGGTGTCGAACTGGGGTTAATTGCGGGCCAGGAGCGGCGCAAAAAGTGACACTCAGGATGGGGGCACATCTCAATAAGAGGAACAGTGGTGGGAAGTTTAAATGTTATGTTATGTTCTGTACCAGGACGGTAGGGCAACATCAAAAACAGAAAAATGAAAAAATGTATAGGTGTCGCACCTTTTTGGCCTTGAGAGAGCAGGGCACACTCACAGGACTCTGAGGGAAAGTAAAACAATGTATACTCTATTGTCCTTCTAAAATATAAAGTTGTAGGTTAATTAAGATAACAACCAATGAAGTCAAGACTGGCGAAGGACCTTTGCTGCATGTCATTCCCCATCTCTCTCTCCCCCCAGTTCCTATCATCTATCGACTGTCAAATCTATCATAAAAGCATGAACTGCCCAAAAATACTAAGTAATAAATAAATCTACCAAGATGCATGTTGCATCATGACAATGGCAGGAAAAAGAAATAAATGGATACAATTAAAGCACTCAATTCAATATGCAAAGCAATTATTAACTTGCACTACAAGTAGTCTAACTATCAACGAAACTACAGCAGTGATTCTCACCAAACTCTACAGGCAGCCAGGAAAAATATCCACAGGCTAAGGAGCACTGAGTCGTGAGGCCCCCTGAGTACTATCTTCAGTATTCTTCGGCATATCGGCAGCAGTTTTGCGGTCCAGAGTAGTTCCGAGCTTTCGTCAGTGTCTGACTCAGCGTACAAGGCTGTGGCTATTTCCTGGAAGCACATACCAGTGCCGATCCGGACATAGCAAACTGTACATAGTATCTGTAGAAAATATGTGTTCATTCAACAGCAAGGAGTTTGAGGTGCAGGACTGAGAAAGCTTAATTCTGACAAAAATCCTCTCAAACACAGAAGGGAATCCCCTGGAAATCCCTTTAGCTGTTGTAGCGAACTGTTCCAGTGGAATGTGCCATGGGGGAAACAAGGAATCACGAACAGTGTGTTTGTTTTTACAATGTGGAATCACTTGGTTCATGGCGCAGGTTTCTCTTGACACGAAAAAACTTAATTTTTTCAGAATTTATTGATATCAGTGTTAGCCGGCACTAATATGTAGCTTCCTGCTGACTGTATTCAGGGTAAAGAAATGGCTCACAAGCCACCTGCACTCGGATGCGGTCATGTGAATTTGTTATTAGCTCCCCATGGATGTGGTGGTTGTAGTGGTGAATGGTATCCATGGCAACAAACTCATGGGGGGCCCCAGCAAAGTAGGTGGCTGTGGACGTGGAAGTGGGGCCCCTGTGACCTTTTTATACTATTATTTATCAATGTGTAGTTGTTTAATAAATATGAGCACAGACCTAAACAACTGTGGGGAATGATGTTTTATATTTTTGCCTACAGAGTTAAAATAATCCCCAAAATAAGGAACACAAAACAAACAATTAAAAAAAAAAAAATTATCTAATCAAAGTGTTTTCAGTGTACTGAATGTAAATAAGGAAGAAGTACAATATACTTAAAAAAGAGTGCAAACAAGAGAGAAAAATAGTGTGAGGTTGTATTGTTTGAGTAGATCCCACCACTCCACCCCCACCACCCTCCGTAATGTCTTTTGACGCGCAGGTTTTCCATAATTTGCCGATTAATGTGAGGCAGATGCGCGTAATGCTTCTGTGTGCGGAGCTGGCCCGCCTCAGAGGGAGCGGGAGTGCTCAGGCTATGAGATAATGCCAGAGAGAGGCCAGCCTGGGACTAACACTGCTGCCACTGCTGCTGCTGCTGCTGCTGTGTGTGTGTGTGTGTGTGTGTGTGTGTGTGTGTGTGTGTGTGTGTGTGTGTGTGTGTGTGTGTGTGTGTGTGTGAACAGCCACACAAAACCCTAAACCCCACCAGCGGATGTTTTACATCCCCTTTCCGCTCAATTACCGCCTCTCAAGGTCACAGATATCGGTCCAAGATAACTTTGCGTGTTTTCTTGGCCAACCGCTGCCACATTTTTCTTACATGTTGTTTTGCATCTTTGCATTTCAACCAAAATGCGAGTCACAGGAGACTATTTGTTTCCTCCCATAAAAGGCTATAATGAGCACCTCTTCCTCATAATGACTGGGTCTGAACTCTAATGCAGGTCGTAAACGTTACTGTGGTGTTCTTGGCTGCAGTCTGGGGCCCTTATTGTTTCTTGGCTCTTTACTCCTCGTCTTCGCCCCGTGACTTTTTTATTAGATCCACGATCCAGCGACTTTTCCCCGAGCTGTTTGTGCTATTTGTTTGCACATGATCAGTTAATGGATTTAATGGGGATGTGAGTGTGTGTGTGTTTATATTGGTGTGCGTGTGTGGTAGATATTGACAGTAAGTATGTTTGTGTGTAGACTCTTTCTCTTACTCTGCTTGTGTGTGTGTGTGTGTGTGTGTGTGTGTGTGTGTGTGTGTGTGTGTGTGTGTGTGTGTGTGTGTGTGTGTGTGTGTGTGTGTGTGTGTGTGTGTGCGCATTCCACCCGGCAACTCGTCCGGTCTCTCCGGATCTCAGCGCAGCGCGTCGCTCTAATCCTGCCTTCCTGTTTTCCTGCTGGAGAAGTGAGGCGGAGAGGAAGAGCAGATCAGATAATTAGCCTGATAACAGTCATAGTCAGTTTACCTGGAAGAGAGGGAGAAGAGAGTACAGGACAGAGTTCAGGACACACTGGGCAACGTTTTCATTCTTATTAACCCCATTCACAAAGTGGGGGTACTGTTCATTTTCTGCACAGACACAGACACTTGGAGCGCTTCTAATTTTAGCCCAGTATCCCTGTAATCACATCAATACTGGTTGATTTGCAGTGCATCCGATGCCACAAACCGTGCCACTGTGGGACGCCCTTAATGTAGCGGGGCTGAAAGACAACATCTTGCCTCTTTTCACAAAGTGCAATTAATAGTGGCCTTTTTGATAACGCTCTTTCCCTATCTTAACCATGCTCTGGCTGCCATGCAAGCAAGAATTTAACATTATTAACTACGACTCCCAAGGAATACTTCAGTGAGAAATATACGTTCACAGAGCTTTAAATTCTGATGTGTGCACTGGTAAAAACCAGTTGAAGTTTAAGATTAGGCTGTGAATAAAAAAACATTCACCTATAATATTGTTAAATTATGCAGGAGCCTCTCTCGTTTTAGTGTTCAGAAAGATATTATTAAAAGAAAACTGAAATGGAAATTTTCAGTGGGGGGAAAAAACAGCACTGACACGTTGAAGCCTTATGTGAGGTGAGCGAATGAGGTGAGGCTGCAGAGAGGCCACCTAAGAGCATTGTCTAATCTTTATACTGAAAGCCATTTTATTGTTTTTTAATGCTGCTCTATTTCCTGCCTTGAAGTCCAGAAAATATTTTGGCACATTACAGCTGTAGCTCTAAATGTTACTGACTGAATTATAGTCTATTGAATTAGAAAAGATGAATCCAGACATCAATATTCAGTTTCCTCAATACCTCAAACATGTTTGTGAGGGATGGAGGTATGTCTTAAATTGTCTCAGAAACACATCTGTTGAATAAATGACTTTGACTTTGCGTGATCTGACTGAAAAGCAAGTCAGTTTAATCACAAAACAGCCCTAAAGTGGTTCTGGATTTCCTGAAAGCTGAAATATCTGTGCACCACAAACTGCTCACCCACTGTGCTTTCCATGTAGACGGGGCCTCATGTGGTTGTATGACTATACGTTGACACATTAAAATATTGCTGAGAGCATTTCTTAGTTTTGAACTATGAACTATTGTTTATACCAGCTGACATTAAAAAACAACAACAACTGTAGATTCATAAAAGACTTGATTTTTTTTCTTATCATTGAGAGACTTATTAAACTCGCTATAAATTTTAAAAAACCTTTAATATGGGCTCAAATTAGGGTCAATAAGATTGTGAGTTTTAAAAGTGATGCTCACAAATAATTCCAAAGTTTGTAGTTGTAAATCAACCTTTGTAAATCTGTAAAACAAATCTGCAGGAGAACTTCAAGTTTGTGCACATGTAGAAAAGATTTGTATTTTTAAAAACAAAATAAGACTGTGTGGCTAGAATCTGCGAAACAGATTATATCAGTGGTGAGGTTACACAAAGACACTGCGAAAAAAGAAGAGCTTCTGTGAACATCTGTGTACATATACAAAGTAGAAAACCGAGGAAGTTACAAGTACAAATTTCGACCCTGATTTTACACCTGAATCTGAATGGACAATGACGATCCAATCACAAAGCGTCAAACTGTCCAGTCAGAGGGCAGATAGATGAACCAGGTGGGTTTTATTTATAAAACCTGGGTTGCAGAAGAGCAACTACTCATTATCACATCTGTTCTGCATATTATATTGTTATTATTATTTATCATTTTGTCATATTTTATACATATTTTGAACACATGACCATTACTTGTACTGGGAGAGTTTTCATCTTGTTTTAATGCTACGACAAGAACAGGCAGAGGGTGAGATGGAGGAGATGGGAGGACAAAGTTTAATTCAATTCAATTTTATTTATATATCTCAAGGCACTTTACAGAGTAAGGTCAAGACCTTACAATAGTATAGAGAGAAACCCAACACCTTCCACCATGAGCAGGCACCTTTTAACAGGAAGGAACCTCCGACAGATCCGGACTCAGGGTGGGCGACCGTCTGCCTCTACCGGTTGGGTTTAGAGGAGAGAAATGGGGGAGAGAGGAGAGCGGGGTTGGGGGGCAGGAACAGCTGTATATACTGATGCATTCAAGCACTGTCAGACGAGTTGTTATAATGATAGTAATTATAGTGATACTTGACGAGAAATGAAAGCTCTGCTTACTTGTGTGCAAAAAAAATTACAAAAATATGTTTTCTGCTGATTCTGCAATGAACGTTCCACATTCAACAGAGTCCACGCGGGCTCTGCTTTCCTCCCATTGATGTCTTCATCACATTATAATCACATTTCCAATTATTTGAATGTCCACTTTTGACGGAGAGAACAAGGAAAGTGCTGGATGGTTTGTTTCTACTGCTTTGACAGTAATGAAGTGTCTAATGGGGTACTGTCAGCAGCTTGGAGAGACTAGAGACCTCGAGACACTGTGGAGACACAGCGCGCGCGTGCACACACAGACACACACACACACACCCACACACACATTATATACATACAAACACACCCGCTTGGTGACGCCTGGGCAATTACCACCCACCACATATTACTGCAGCTCACACATGGTCGTGAATCTGAACCCTCTCGGCCATGTGTGGATTGACTTGTGATGTGGTCGCTGAAGCACTAACAGACATGAAGCAGAGTTCCTCAAAACCGCTGAGCGAGGGTGTCATGATGGTTCAGCAGACCAAAGAGCCACGTGTGGATCAACCTGAAGCTGTAAATTTTTTTTCCTTTTTTTTTTTCCCATTTGAGCCATTCAGTTTTGTTCTTTTACACTTAAAAGCTCCTAAAAGTATTCATATTCATTTTAAGGTGGAATGGGCATGGAAGAAGTAAAAGCTGCAACTTTCTTTAATTATTTAAAGCCCAAAATACAGCCCTAAATTTTGCTTACAGTCTGCACTTAGATTCAAAATATGTACTTCAGGTTTATTTGAGCTCCCCTAAATTCGCAAATTTAGGGGAAATTAAAGAAAACCCTTTCGATGTATGGAAAGTTACAGAATATTAACTGTCACCAGTTTATCACCAACCAATAAAAAGAAAGAATTTAATGTCCAATTATGTCAGATTTGATATTTTCAGATGTGAAAATCTTCAAGATTCTAATAGAAACCTGTTGCTGGAACCACTAACATATTGTATGAACTTGACACAACTCAAAACTCTTTTCTATTTGTTACTTCTTTTGCCTTCCTTTATATACTCATATTTATAGTAATAATAAATGCCAGAAGTTGTGCAACATCCTGAAAAACAGCAGCTCTTCCTCCATGTTATTCAAAACGTTTAGCAGACACAGTTACCATGTGAAAAGAGCCAGACAGACACAGTGAGAGGTAATAAGTCATCTGGATGGGGAGGGATGAGACAGACCCCCTGCGTGGATGACATCTGCTGTCTATTTTTCTTTCACACCTTTGAGAAATGGCGTTGCTGCTCTCTTTCTCTCTGTCCTCTCTATGTTTGGCACAATACTATATATTGCTGTTGAAGGAAAACCTCTTAAACATTTTTTTAAATTCAGTTATGAAAAGTTATTTTAAGCAAAAGGGGAAGTGGAAGTTTTACAAACCACAGAAGAGGCTCTGATCAATTTATGTTGGAGCACAACACTGACCAAACCTGGGGTTAAGGGGTTTTCACATAACAATATATGGCACGATAATTTATTTATACTCTAAAGATTTTTGACTTTATTTGACAGTGATTTTGGAGATAACAGAGAGAAAATAGAGGAAGAGAAAGACAGAGACGGCGGGGACATGCAACAAAGGGTGCTGGCCAGAATTGCACTTAATCACTAGTCCGACAAGCAGTTCTGACAGAGTATACTGGCCCCTTAACTTAGGGATGGTTGAGCAATCCAACAAATAAAACTGTCTTTGTTAATGGATGGGAAGCCAGTGAAGGATCGTGTCCTTGTCACTGCACCAGTAACTCATACTGTTTGGTCTGGAAGCGTACTGTACACAGAGGGGGGAATCATGTTGGGTTATGCTCAACTGGGTCCATGTCCCATCTAATTTCCCATGAAAAAGAAACATTTTGGTATCAACACTGCACTTCAGATCAGACTAATATACTTGTTTCAAGGCTCCACAGTCAAGGCTGTCATTCACAAAATAAGCCACTTAGTCAAGCACTTTTCACTTATATTATTAAATCCTTAATTTTTCCACCTAAAGAGATGTTGGCTTGACCGGTGGAGTGGTCTAGCCAGCACCAGCATGTCTGGGTTCAGATCCAGAAATCTGGCCCCATTAAAAGGAGGCAGCCGTTTAGTTTTGGGTTGGATTGGATTATTCACACATTTTTCTGCCTCCTTCAGACTCTCTCCTTCTCAGAGAGACACATTTTTTTCTCTCCCCCTTCCTTTATAGACTCTCTGAGACTGATTTTCTTGTACAGGCTTACCGTCTCCCTAACTTTCTCTTCACGCATGTTATCTCGGCATCTGTAACACGACAGACACGTGCAGCAGACGATGAGGTTCTGACTGCTTTACAAATGTTTGCACGACCTCTTCGCTGGCACCTGACAAAGTAGCATTAGCGGCTGCTCTCATTACGAGAGGCTCCTGGAGAGTCGCTTTCCTTCATCAAATCCACCTTAAGCTCTGCAAAAGCTCAAAGATAAACAATTTCACTCCAGTAGGAAATTTATGCCTTTCGGATAAAGTGTAGAACAACTTTGCATTGTGATTTGTAATGCAAACCTAAAACTGAAAAAAAAAAAACCCAGCACTGATAAGCAATAGTTCGACTCTTTAGGAAGTACATCTGTTTGCTTTCTTGCTGACAGTTAGATGAGAGGATTGATACTACTCTCACATCTGTCCACAGAATATTATGGCAGGAGATAGTTTACCTTATGTCTGGCCAAAGGTAACAAAATCTACCAACACTTGTAAAGCTGACTAATTAACACTGTACACAAACCAAAGGGCCAAGCAAGTTAGGTGGGGTTATGGTGTGTTTTTCAGTTTTGAATTTTGTGAGGAGGGCTTGTTCAAGCTAAAACAGGGTGTACAGTTTCTCTTAATGATTAAAAAAGTCAATGGTTCCTGTCGCATGCTTCAAGTCAGTGTTGACGTCATTATGTACGAAGACCTAAACATACCCATAAAAGCATTAATCTTGCTTCAGTAAATTGGAGTAGATATTGTAGGTAAACAAATACGTTGACGATGAATTTTTTTTTCATGTTGAAAGTAAACATCTGGCAGGTATTTGGCAGTCAATATAAACATTTCCTTTTCGTCTTGATAAAAAGGTAAAATGGGCGGCACTGTGTCTCCTAAAAAACGTATTTGCTAGTTGAATGTGAATGTAATCTTTGTTAGACTAGCGACGATGCAGACTCCAGCAGAGGTGGAGCTTATACCTCCTCCAGTCCTTTTTCTGCTGCCGTCCATGTAGTGTCTGTTTACAATGAGGCCTGAGGGGGCAGTTTAGACTGCAGGGCGTGACGTGTCCCCTGAAAGCCTTCTGCTGATTTAAGTTCAAAGACTGGGTAGAGTTGCTATCAACTGAATCTGGGCTGGGCAAACAGTTCATTGATGCTTTTGCACTGAGCAGGCCGAACTCATCGAGCTACTGACCTTTACTAAGTGTTGTCTGGGGAATAATTTAATTGAGCCCTCATTTTCTGACCTGAAACCACTTAGCATGGAGCTATAAATTGTAGAAATCTAATGCTGACCTAATGTCAACGCAAGAATGCTGCTTAGTTTGGCTTGAAGGACCATACTTGTGTCCTTGTGTGTTTTAACCCATTTACTGCTAATTACATGTACTTAATGTTTAATTTTCATTCCTGCTTATCATTTGCCAAAACAAACTGTACTTTGCTTTTGGGTTGTTTTGAATGTGGTTTCCTACAATTCAGATAGCTGTTGTTTTCATTTCATTTAATTACAGTTAAATGAACACACATGAGAATGTTAAAAATCAATTTGCAGGCTGAAATGTGCTTGATTTCAAGTTATCTTACCAGTTATTTACAGAACAGAGTTTACAGGATAATTGCTGTTGTTTTACAACTGGGGTCTTATTTTCTTAGTAACATATTGAAGAGTTCCTTAAATGGTATGATTAACTTAAGTTTTGTTTGTAGGAACACTCATAATGGAAAATAATGTTATAATTTATATTTTTGAGAGAGATATCTTTTCTATTGTTCAAATTACGATTATTCAAAACTAACTTGTGGTAAAGAAAAAGAGGAAATGCACAGGGTTGACACTTTACTGCGATTTTCCCTTTACTCTATAGTGTTCTACTAATTTTCCAAGGACACCTCTGTTATGCACGTCGTCACTGATTACCTTCTTCTTTAGTACAACTTGACAGGCTAGCAAGGCTAATGAACAACTCATAGCAATTCCGTCGAGTCTTCCTACAGTGCACTGGCCAACTTCACGGTTTAGCTTTGACCCACTGTACTTATCGTAGTTGTGCACAACAGATTACCTGTAATGTGGAATTGTTATCGACATTTTGGGTGCACTCACGTTATGGGTTACCTCCAAAGTAAGTAAAAAAACCTGTATTTCATTACCTACCTCCAGTGATAGATACACTGGTATTACCCTATTACTAAGGACAATATATTAATGCTGATATTACCTGATTATTGTGAGCAGATTACCCTTTTGCCATGGTCACTTGGCAAATAAATATAAATGAAGGTCAATGAGCTCAGGTTATAAATTTTAGTCCAACTAAAATTCTGAAGGAGTATCAACAAGAGTACCAATAAGCATCAATACTGATAAGCAAAACTGAAACTGATACCCACATTAATACAATCTTAGCAACACCCATCCCTGCTTTATATCTACAAGAGAATATTGACAGGAATAGTTATATATATTAAGAAGCAGCAAATTTGTGAGCTGCAAAATCTGAGTCAGGAGCTAATACATGCACACAGAACTTTTTAATACTTTATTTACATTCAGACAAACGCAAACATGATGAACCAGCCGTAAATACACCGCATATGTTCACCAGTACTTGTGCACTTGCACACACATAATCTGTCTTCCACTAATACACACTCATCCTCTCTTCCTCTACTTTGTTCTCACATATTCATCTCTCCATCTCTAAGAAACCTTTGTCCCTCTCACCACCAACACTCTCTCTCTGTCCTTCTCAGACACACACACACACACACACACACACACACACACACACACACACACACACACACACACACACACACACACACACACACTCCCCCCTCCTTACCTCTTGGTTGCCTGACTTCCTGTAGCCTGAAAGCCGAGCCAAATCAATTAGTCTGCAGAAATTACAGAGCAATAAATAACGAGAGTCAGTCGGCAACAGCAGAGAAGGGAGGAGGGCCAACCAGAGTTAGGGGGGCCCTCCTGTCTGCATGTGCATCTCAGGATGCTGGGGCCTTTGACCTCTAACAATATCACAATAAGAACTTTTTATGTGATTCAATGCATGATATTTACAGGATGACTAAGACTGTTTGGAGTATCTGGTTTAATGAGAGAAAGAAGAGAGACTAATCACAGAACGTTTTCATATCATGTGTTTAATACTCCTCCTTACTTGCACTCTATTCTTTCATTTATATAAAGAGTAAGAATTTGTGCACTGTGCACTGGGAAGAAATGTCTCAAAAAAACTTTATGTAGTGCTAATAAAGTGTGTACAAAAATGTTTTCTTCTCTGTATGCATTTAAGACAATGAAGTCCCTTCAGTATATTCCTTAATAGATAATTCCATAAGCGCCGCACATCTCTGTTTTGGCTCTGTGGGTGACCGTAGACGCCAGGCTTTGGGTGTCTACAGTTTCGGGGTGCCGTGTCGTCCGTGACCTGTGCTCTGATGTTACCTGATCCGGCCTGTTGCAGACTGTGCCAGTGAAATCATCTCTCTGTGTCTGATTAGCACACACACACTAGCCCCTTTTAAACAGAGATCCTGGTATATTGCCATTTAAACAGCCCTCATTATGCCGGCTTTGCTTGTTTGCACTGGACTAAACAAAGCGACATAATGCCGCCCCAGTGTGTGATTTTAGATGGCAGTATTAAAGAATCAGAGACGTGATGTGTAACACAACAGCGCCAGCGTCTGTCCTGCCATGCCAGCTCTCCCTTTTACATAAACATCGATCCGGCTCTTTGACTATCTCTGCTGCCAGCTTATTACCTCAACAACAACAATGCCCCCCTCATTCAGTATTTGTGCCTTTTATACCGAACAGCGAGGCAGAATAAAGGCACAACATTCCCACCAAGGATACAGGCTGTATAAAAGGGGCTACTGGGTCAACATACAAATATGCAACCCTGTCTCCTATAAATGACATTTGTGTACTGCTAATTTGCAACAGCATAGATGTTTTGAAGGAAACGTAATGCATTTGGTTTATTCTTTAAACATTGCTAATAAATCTACCTGGGAAGTTGCAAAATGTTGATACAGAACATACAGTATCTGCAAAACGTGCACTCACAGCATTTGCTTAAGGTTAGGGAACGATCGTGGTCTTGGTTTAACACTGAAAAAGTCTGCCGTGACTTGAAGCACAAGATACAATGTGTTTACTGTAGTAACATTTAACGGGCCTTTTGTCTGACTTTTACATATGCCAGGGTTCCAACTATGGCTGTATTGAGAAAACTGGATACTACATTCCAAGATGGCGTCCCATTCAGTGTTTTGTAAGTTGCTCACGAGGACTGCAAAACAAACACAACTTGTTGCAACTGTTCTTGTTCAATGTTTACTTCCACTGTTAAAGGCAAAGACTTGTGAGTTTTGAAGGGCTGGTCGATGTGTATAATGGTAATAATAAACTCCAGGATGTGATCAATAATCCCTCTTAGGTCATATGGATCCATAATAAAGTGTAATCATAAATAATAAATAATATAATCTTTTTTTCTGCGGTGGTAGTATAAAACTAGACTGTACTCTCCCTGCTTTCTGAAACATTGATTAAGGATTAATGACTCATTAATCAATGACTTATAGGGTGTTGATGAATGTAAACTAGATCTGTGGTTCAGAATTTATGAGGTTATGCATGGGCTGAGTCAAAAATTTACCAGTCCATAATGTGAAGAGACAGAATATGAACAGTCTGCATGGGTTAAACTTACTCAGAGCAGATATTTTTGTTGACAGAAAGGATAAATAGTGATGGAAACATAATGATAGGTTTGTGAAATAAGTGGTGTGATCAAACTCGTTGCACAACAGTGGAAAGTCATTTTCAGTGCTCTAAAATGCTGATTATACACCAGGACCTCCCAGAGATATCACATCTCCTCTCTCTTTTCCATGTACTTACAAGGCTCCACTGTGGGCACTGGGCTTAAGTGGTGAAAATTTCAAGCATATTTGCATTTCATCAAACTACCACAAACCAGCCAATTAAAAACTGCTTTGAGACCTCTGAGCAGTTCCCTGGTCAGTAATTCAGACTTTTCAACTTAGGTTTGCTGTCTACACTATCTATCTATCTATCTCTCTATCTATCTATCTCTCTATCTATCTATCTATCTATCTATCTATCTATCTATCTATCTATCTATCTATCTATCTATCACGAATGGCACATGAAGCAGCTTTGGACAAATACAAACATCTCAACTTTGACAGTGGCATTTTTTTTTTTTTTAATTTATAAAATATTCACACCTTTCATCGCTCGTGTTTTTTAGGACAGTAAATAGAAAATGAGCTCCTCAGTGTAACTGGTGTCCTCTCTCCAGCAGGCTGTGTAAGCAGACACCGGTATGGATCCACGTGGCTGTCTGTTGTGTTATGGCTGTGATAAGCTCCTCTCGTGTTGTCCCAGTGTTAACTCAACATCCTGTGTCCACACTCTCTTCCTGGCCTTATCACACACTGTGTGTGTAGACAGAATCACAAATACTTCCGGAGGTCAATAGATAAATTAGACCCACAAACACACAGACACTCTACAGGGCTGCTACAGTTGTGTTTGTTTGTGTGTGGTCCAGAGTTCAGTGTGCTGCAGCAAAGCAGTTGAACTTTAAACAGTGATAAACAGAGGAGTTCCCTCATGTCTCTTTTGTTGACTTACACATTCTGCTCACTGCCTGATCAGATTTTTAGATGACAAAATGTCGAATAAAACAGCCCGTCACAGTTCTGTCCAGAGGTGTGTAAATGCAGCTATACGCACCACCTACCTAAAAATAGCCACAAAGACAAATCAATGCACATCTCTCACACTACAGGCAACCATGTTACAGTCTTTCAAGTACTGTCATTTTTGGCATTTGTTCCCTGACTTTAGTCTTTACGGCTGTGCCTCTTCAAAGGTAACATAAGTCCCCCTGTTAAATCAGCACCAAGTGTGGGCAGAGACGCTGCCTGAAGTGAAAACTCGGGAAAACAAATGACTTACTTGCTGGTGTTCCACACAACTAAAAATATGAAGTGAACAAGTAAAATCTATCTGACAACGATTACCCCGATGACAGTTAGGAGCTGGAGGGAGATTATAACATTACCTTTACATTTACTCATTTGGCAGATGCTTTTATCCAAAGCTGTTGCTTCTGAAGCACTCGATTAGTAGAGTTTAACATCACAGGTGTCATTGCATTGTATAACACCGTTTCAGTGATGATATGACCCAATGGAGATATTCCAAAATGAGACACAGTTTAGAGCTAGTTAGCTCTAGTGTTATAGAATATTAATAGAAACAAAAATGTAATTAAAAGGTTATTCCAGATACTTATGATCGGAAAACATAATTGAACAAGCAACACAGAGGTTAGAGTTATGCTTCACTGTTCATATTTTGAAACACTGTGTTTCACTTTTACAAGAGAAAAGGGTTTGAGGATGAGGTGTAACCGATATGTGTGCCAAACACAACACTATCTAACATAGGGAGTTTCGCTGGAAAATAAACTTCCCTAAACCAAATAAGGAGAAGGACAGAGGTACTAATGTTAATTGAAACTAACATTAGTAACATCAGTAGCAACTTGGGCTCCCACACACTAGCTGTTCCAGTCCTTCGCAGGCATTCATATAACGCAGCCTGTAGCCCCATACAATAATTAGGTCAGCTAATGATATGGTCTTTGGCTTTGGAAATAGTGTCACTTTACTACTGCAGATGGTAGGTTAGCTGGGCATGCTAAAGTTAGCAATTATGTTCACGGAAAATACAAACACTGTTTATTCCATTCCTTTCCCATTTGCTCCTATGTTTTTGGTGTTGGAAATGCCAAAAAAAGAAAAAGAACTAAAAAAAAGACTCTCCAAACCAAATCCAATGTTAAAGGACTTTTAAGTTCACCTGAAAAAATCCAGAATTTTGAAGGCACGAGTGTGTCGAATGTTTCGTTGTTTTTTCATTTCTTTCTTTCTTTCTTTCTTTCTTTCTGTATTTGTCTCTTTTTTTTTCTTCCAGCCTCTCAAACTAACTCCTAATGCCGTTATCAGTTTATCGGATCTCTCATGTAACCAGAGGATCTTGAGAACGGGGAATCCTGTTTGGAGGTGGTGTGATACCATTTATGGCACAGCAAGCATTAAATATTTAGGCTACTCGAGACGAGAATCTACTGCCGTAGGAATGTCTATGGTATTGTAAGGATGACGAGTTGAGAAAGATGAGATAGATATTGTCAACAGTACAGTTTATTTTGCCTCTGAGAGACATTTTTCCCTTCCTTTTTTAGGATCAAAGTGTGTAGTCTCAGTGCTTTCATAACAAATATGACTCTTTGATTACAGATATTTTCCAAGTGATGATAACTGCTGTTGATTCATCTAATACCAGCCAGACTTTGCTGAAAATTTATTCTGGAACATGTCTTGCTCTCTGTTCAAAGTTGACAGTAACAGTCTCATGAGCAGGTGAGGATGTGGCTTCAAACCTTCAAACAGTCTGAACAGAACTCTGGATTCTTCCCTCCTTGTTTGGAATATTTTTGCAGATGAGGACAAGGCCATGTGAACTCATGTGGCACCAAATAACTGTATCAGGATGTGTGAACATGAACCCCGAAAACAACCTAAAAACACATGAGAACAAAAGGATGTCTGCTTCAGCTGTTTCTTCTCTGTGTTCTCGTGAATACCACAGAAGAAAAGCTCAGGCAAGAACATCCTGTTGAGTTTAAGTTACAGACTGGAATCAGATTTGTGTTGGCTCTCAGATGCTGTGGGAAGACGGATCCAACAAACCACCTGCTGGTACATCAGGTACAGTGTAAAACATAAAGAAATTAAGCAGAATCAACTAATCTGTTGTCATTAATTTAACAAAAATATAGAAGTTTTATTCCTTTGAAATCACTTCAGTTTAAAAGTTCTAGTTTTTATTTTCAGACCACATCAGAATTTACAAACTTGATTTCTTCTTACTTGAATCATTTTGTCTTGAAATGATGAGATGAATGAGTGCACTGAGTTCTCTCAACTCATTAAACTGACATTGTAAAGATATGTGATCAGCACAAGAGACTACCCAGCATGCATTGTTCGAGAGTTCCAGAAGCTTTTCTTTTTTTGTAGTTTGAAAAAAAAAAAATGCAGTATGTTTGAAATCTGCTATGTCTTCACCACATGTTAATGAAAACAAAGATAACCATGATGACGTTTATTATTGAATTTAGTCCCTACCCACATACGCTTATAATTTAACCAGATTAGTGGGAGTATCCTTGCATGTTACCTTTGTACCAACTCTGAATAAAAGTGGCTCCAATGGTAGAACAAAGAACCGATCCTTATAATTGAGAAAAATGGAAATCTGATTGTAATGTTTTTCAGCGTGACTGAAAATTAGATTCAACTTAATATCTTAAGTTATTATTCCACTCTAGTTCATTTAAACTCACATTTTTAAGGCAGCAGGCATATTTTAAGATGCTTTTAAGTTGAACTATCTCAAAATGTTTCCTAGCATGCTTTCTGAAACTTTCCGAACAAGCTCTCCACTGTTTTTATGAAGTTATGCAAAAGTTATGGCTTAATGTGGTTGGAGAGAAAAAAAAACAGACACAAAGATATGATTTCAAGTTTAGCTGTCTAAGGGCGGTTAAAGAGAAGGTGGCGTTGTGGTTCCCACTGTCATTAAGCTAGCTCAGCAGCACCCAAAAACATCATGAAAGTCAGTAAAACTGAAGCCTGGGGGTTTCCCAGCGCAGCAGTTGACCAAATGGGAGCTGGATTAGTCAACAGATAGAGTCCCACAATACAGGCCGGACGCTCGCTGACTAATCAGAGCACTGGAGGAGGAAACAAGTCAGCAGATATACTGCTCGCTGGGTCAAACACTGCACTCATATACACTCACACACCCGGCAGCAAAATACTGCGACCCCCGAGCAGAACATTTAGAGGAATAGACCACAACAAGTCCAGCGTGTTGGTCCAGTGGTGAGTTTAGCATGAGAGCAGGGACACCAAAATTATCCGCGTGTCCCTCTGTGCTCTGTGCTAACACATAACACATGGTCAGTCATAGTAAGATGCTTTTGTTTTCTCAGAAGTGCAAAAAAATTCTGGACTTTTCCGTTCATTTTTCTGATCAACAGGGAGATCAACAACATGTCTAAAATCTCAGCGAAGAAGGTATTACCGCTTTTATAAGAAAATTATTAATATTTCTGCACAACTGCAAAGCCGTGCTTTAAATCAATAGTTTGGGTAATACACTTATTATCTTTCTTAGACAGAGATAGATGAGAAGATTGCTACAGCTCTCATATCTGTACCACATGAAACTGGTTAGCTTATCAAAACATAAATACCAGGGACGGGAGAGCAGTCTGACCAAAGATAACACTATCTTCCTACCACTGCCTAAAACTGACTAAGTGGTGGAATTTATATTTTTTTGAAGTTAGAAATGGTTAACTACTGCAGGTCCCCGATTCCTTCCAAGACCAGCAGCATCAATTTTTTTTTTTTTTTTTTTTTTTTTTGCACAAAAGTGATGTACAAACATTAAATGACCGCAATCATTTCCTTTTATGATGCCAAGTCAGCAGAGGTAACACTGACACACACACACACACACACACACACACACACACACACACACACACACACACACACACACACACACACACACACACAGAGAGAGAGAGACACACACAAGCAGACTTTTAAAAATCTTGAGTTGGGCAACATCAGCAGATTGAACAGACTGTTCTTTGGAGATAAGGTGTCTATGTGTGTAAATGGTTCACATGTAGATGTGTGTGTGAGTGTTAGTATACCACACAAGGTTTACTGTCAACCCAAATATTTTTCAGTTGAAAATGTTTTAGTAATAAAATAACACAAATGCTACAGACTACATTAATCCCTAACACTTTTATCCTACATATAAACCAGATCCTGATTCAAACCTTAGCTCAAACCGAAGCTTCAGGAAAAAGTGACCAAAAGTCCACAGATATGTCACAAAGCCAGACTACAGCTCTTGAACATCCACTATCTAAATTTCTACACGGGAGGTGTTTCAGCCGCTTCTTTTAGTCAGCCATCTCACATGATCCACTGCGAGTGGAAGAGGATAAGAAGGGCAAAGGCAAAATTCAGTAGAAGCCGGACTAACTGGCTAGAGGTCTTCAAAGGTCTAGTCTCAGTACCAAATCATATTGAGTCTAATAAGGTATGACAGGTCCCATTGTAGTGCTGCAGGTCAAGGTTCTGTGTGTCAATATGTCTAATACCCGACTGGATCCAAGAGGCCTCTCGATCAGCCCTGGTCAGATTTGCATTATCATAATCACAGGGGGAAAAAGTGTTTTTAGAGGAAGAAATAGAGTGTGAACGGTTAAGTGCAGGACAGCGTCCTCTGGTTCAGGATCAAGTGTGAATGTCCTCGGTTCCGTTCGGATTCTCTATGATGGGAGAATTTACTGAATTTACTTTACAACCAGCCAATGAAAAAAACTCTGTGAAGACCCGATGCAAGTGAATAAATTGCATCACTTCTCCACTTATCTTCTGCATTTTAAAACTGCATAAGAGAAAAAAATTATGCTGGTAGTTACAATTAATGTTACACACACACACACACACACACACACACACACACACACACACACACACACACACACACACACACACACGCTAACACCTCCAGACACAGATCCCAGACTGAGACTTTTATCAGTTCAAGCAGGAAGGGAGCTTTGTTGCCAAGATTTGTTATATATGGGAGATAAGAAACAAACGCACACACATAATAATACTACATGCACAGACCACACACCATGTACACAGGAGATAAAACACACACTGAAACATAATTATGTACATACACACACACACACACACACACACACACACACACGCACGCACACAGACACACACACACACACACACACACACACACACACACACATTGAAACGTAACACACACACACTTCAAAAGCCAGGGCTGGCTGGGATCACTGCAGCCCTCTCCTCCCTCTTCTTGACCTTCTTGACCTCTAACCTCCATCTCTTCATTCTTCCGTTTCGCCATCTCTCTGTCTTTCATCTCTCTCACATTTGCTTCTATCTCTGTTTAATTTTTGCTTATTAGCTGTCTTTAGGGTCTCTATTAAATTCTTCTGTCTTTTGTCATTGTCATTTTTGTAAGAACACACAAAAGTAGAAGCAATGCATTTTTTCTTTTTTTCTGGAGCTGCACAATGAGCTGCAGAAATGAGCTTTGTGCAGATTTTTTTGGGAAATTTTATTTATTTTCATATGACATGTGTCTTAGTTAACTTTTAGTCAGAATTGTTATGTGAATAACGAAGTTCTGTCATCCAGTCAGGTGCCATTAAAACCATTACAGAAGGAGAGTCAAACGATGGAAGAAACCATATGAAAAACATGAAACAAATATGGTATTTGTTTCTGTTACATGTATTAATTTGGGGGACATTTCAATTCCGTCCCTCCACACAGACATGATGTTTCATCTTATGCAGTTTTTTCCAGTGGTATGGAAGATTTGATAGACGTTTAAGTCCCATGCTTCAAGTATGTCATAATTTATTCCATAAGACTGTTTCCACTGCACTTGTACAACTTTTCCACCTCAGCCAAGCTTACAAACTTTTTTGTGATATTTCGACTTTTTTTTCCCTGTGTTTCCAAATGCAAATAAAAACAATCTCCTGTTCATTTTGCATCCACCTGCAATTAAAGTCTAAATCAAAGAACTAAAACCTTTCTTGGTTCTCCAACAAATCTTAAACACAATGCTAAAAGCAAATGCTAAACATACCAATGAGGACACGTGGGGGATGCATTTGTCACATGGGGGTAAAGAGTAAGCCAATCAAACTGGCCAATCTCTGCTCAAGCTGAATCTCACAATCACACACGAGATCCCATTAGTCACAAAATGGCTCAAGGAATGGAACAAGGAGGGATTTACCTAAATAGATGTTACTTAATAAATCCAAATTAGCTAACAAATATGTGTGTTTATTAAGGTTCAAAATGAAGAGAAGTCAACACAGGGTGGAAGCCAGCTGAGGAGAGCAAGAAGTAGTAAACGCATGGACCAGCTTGTATAACCGAAGAGCCCTGGCGAACCAGATGAGCTGACGACCCTCCACTGTGAGCCAGTTGTCCCCTGAGAATGACGAGGACAGCCCTCTATACACAGTGGGACGGAAAACACACTAATAACATTTCTGTTTTTGTAGGTTTTTAGCTGATAAGAACGATAAGAACTTGCCCAAAGTCAGGATATTTTTGGCTTCCACTTTTTAGAGTCTGGTCATTGTCTAGTCTGATCGACTGAATTGCCATTTTTTTATGCAAAAACAGAGACAGGACAAAGAGCTGCTTTATTTTAAATTATACTTTATTTCATATAAAAACAAAACAATAAACAAATAAATTAGATATTTCTAAAATAATTCTCTTGAGGAAATGTTTAAGAACACTGTGATTGTTTACAGTTTGTATCTGGGATAACTGGAATGTAAAGATGCAAATGTATCCGGACACTTTATGTAAATGTAAGAGCTTAATTCCAAAATGAGATATCCATCAGTGACACCAGCTGTCACAAGATGACTGGCGGCATGAAATGCAAACAAATGAACAGAGTAGATACGTTAATCCTTCCTTGACAAAATGGTTGACTGGTTTTATACACAGTAAGATGACTGGATGATGAATCTAAAGCATTTTGGAAGAAAACCCTCAAATTTTCTTTAAACTTTCCAACATCTGAACGAAAAATAGCACCAGAGAGCAATGGTGCAATACAACCTGTGATGTCGATATTAGCCAAATGAAATTTCTTTCAGGAGACTGAAGGAGGCAATGTGTTTCACCAGCATTTATAACAACAGAATTTCGGACTGAAATCAATTCATTTAAATGAGTCACTACAATTGGTGAATTGGCTCATTTGTAAGTCCATTTGTACTGTGCTTTCACATGGAGTTTGGTGAATTCTGACAGGTGAATTCACCATTGACCAGTTGCTGTGCTGATCTTTGACCTGGAGAAAGATATCATAGTAGCTGATCATAAAATCTCAATTCTTTTTTGGAAATTTCTTTCCACACAACAACTGTCAATGGTAATTTGCTTGTGTCTCAATTGCTCTGTCAGTGGTCAGATTCAGGAGGCAGACTGGGACTTAGTTGGCATTTTACCCCACAGGGGAATTTTCTGCAGCTGGTCCTGGTGGCAGTGGTTGAGCAGCGAATGTGAATTAAGATTTGTAATTTAAAACATGGTGGCTATGGATAAAGATAGGGGCGTTAGGGAGAGAAGAAGAGACATTACCATAATAAGAGCCTCTTCATTTGCACACAAGCCCAAGCTATCCCCACACCACCAGCCCCATAACTCCCTCTGGTCTGTAGTCACACCCATTAAGCCTGCAAAGCTTCCATTGTCCGGCCAGGCTGCGGACCTGAGGACCCCTCGCCAGCAGATTGGGTTGGGTGAAGGGTTACAGCCAGACAAAGGAGACTCCCTCCCCCTTCTCCTCTATTTGAAATCAATCACAATGGCTTTCACATTCAGTGTCCCCCTCCCTGCCCTTCTCTCCTTGTCAGCAGTGATAGTGGGCCTGGGCCAGCTCCCCACAGAGTCCTCATGCTGAATCGTCAGTCCATCTTTCAGGGTGAGTCCCACCGTGGACACACTGTCTCTGACAAAGCAGCAATGTAGGCAAAGACTGAATGAGTAAAGCTGTTGGTTTTACTTGTAAATGAGTTTGTCTCATGACCTTTGGGATTTGGAGACCTGTTCAAAACTTGTTTTAAACACATTAGATTTTTTCTTCCAATCCAGAAAAGTTTTGCAAATTTGTGGTTTTCATCCAACAACAGCAACAATAACTGAACTCCTTCTGGTATTTACCTACAAATTGTTTTCCTGGGCTGGAAGCTGCAGCAGTTTTACTACAAAATGACAAATGAAGGGTTTCATTCCAAAATTTCCCAAGTTTAAGCCATCTTTTAAGGCCCAATCCATCTTTTTACTAAAAACATTTGAGGCTTGAATTGTCAATTGAAAATTAGATCATTTGTCTTTTAAGTCAGTCACATCTCAAAATACAGGCTGATTTTTAGACAACAAAAGTTGTTGTTGCAGACCAAATTTTAACAGCATCTACTGTTGGTTCATGATTTGGGAGTTACTCCAATCTTGTACTAAGATTTCTTTATTTACATTTGGATTGCAGACTGTGACTTTAAGCTTCCATTTTTGGGAAAGTGTATTTAATTTAATAGTGTATTTAATACATGTAATTAGTTACAAATGTTTCTCCTAAATTGAATACGGTGGTATTTTGGAATGAAACCTGAACATGAAGAAAGTGTGACAGCTGTGACAAGTTTGGCACTTGAAACTCATTATTAAATTCCTCTCTCCGTTTGCCTCCAATAACCTTCATTTTTGTGTCATTCAGAATAATTTATAAAAAAGGCAATCGTCTTTCTGTTGTTGATATGTACATACAATATTTTAATATTCTAATATATTCACAGGAAATCATAAAGTCAGGCACTTTGCTGCTGCTACAGCAACTTCTTAGCACGAGAGATCCTGAGATTTAAGACCGTCTTCTTTTTAAATAAGCAACACAAAAGTAAAATAATCTTATATAGAGAGATTTATATTTAACAATCAGCTTCTTCTTTTTTATCATAGCAAAATAAATCTTTTTTTTGTTAAAATGTCTTTTTCACCGAGGTTTCAAGCCCTGGTTTTGGGTTGAGTTTGAGTGAGGAGATCATTGTCTGTCCCCTCTCTGAAGGAGAGTTGATCAAAGAAAAGCATTTCGAGCTGTTTTGAGTACCAGGGTCTCTTCTGTTGTGTTTAGTGCCGCAGTTTTCCAACGTTACAACTGTTCTCGGGCACAGTGCCAGAGCTGATAATCCAAAGTACCATGTTTTGTTTGTCTTTTTTCTGCTTGTCCTTCTGCCCACAATGAAACGTTTTCCTACAAAACTCCACTATGTAATGAAGCCCACTGGCTTCAGTGCTCCACATGCACATGTGTGTCTGTGTGTGTATTTGTGTGTATGTGTGTGTAAAAGATGCCCACCTATATCTAAGGGCTTTGTCTGGTGCCATAATGGAGGTCCAATGTAAAACTTAAAAAGAACAAAAACTTTAACTTAACTTTAGAAATGCTGTTGTGGACCTCCAGTATGGCCGCCAGTGGATGTGCTGCTTTACTTGAAAGCCCATAGCAGTGTTTCCCCACTGCAGTGTTGTGTTCATGTGTTTATATGTTTGGGTGCCTATCGGAGCGCTGTCTTCATGTCTATCCGGGAGCGCACATCCTGGTAGCCCATGAGGCAGGGGTCGGTGGACAAAGCATCATGGGTAAAAACTGAGTCGTTGTCAGAGGAGCAGGAGCTAGACGTGTCCTCACACGACGGGGAGTACTGCTCGAAGGGTGTTGACAGGTCCAAGTACTGAGAAGAGAGAGGAAGTTCCGAAATTAGAGAACTGTGGGTGTCTCTGCAGAAGCAGTTTGTAACAAGACAAAAAGGAACTAATCCACACTGAAATATTTGTAAAATTGGCAGTAAACAGCAGTGGAAATTGAATTTGGTGTATTCTCAAAGGCTGTCAGACTGCTGTTGAACATGCCGTTCATTTAATGATGTCCACGCCAGAAGAGATGCAGATGTGGAGAATTGCTGCCATTGCAATTTCAGACCACCACATCAGTATAGACCAACATTTCTGGACCAACAATTCTGGATTGGTTAAATTAAAAGATTTTTAGGGTTTGTATCTAAGCCTTTAAATTTCTGTAATTAAAAACCAACAAATCAATCACATGAACTGTTGACTGAGCTGTGGACTATGGTGTATTGGTATGTATTTGTTGAAAAAAGGTTCGGAAATTTTTAGGAATTTCGATAGTGCTGTCAAATGCATTTTGATTTTGTTTTTGTTGCTTGGAATTTATAAGCCTATTCTCTATGATATTCAGTGTTGTGTACTGAAGACATCTGGACAGCAGATTGTGAACGCGAGGAAGAAGAAAATGTTCCTAACGAGTGCATACATTAGCATGTGTGCATGTTTGCGTGTCTGAGTGCACATGTGTGTTTGAAGCCCACCTCGTCAGAGATGGACAGCAGCACTCTGTCCAGCTCCTCCACCAGCTGTTTGAAAGTCGGTCTCTGGGTGGGAACAGCATGCCAGCACTCACGCATCATCATGTAGCTGCAGAGGAAAAAAAAAACAAAACGGAAAAAAGATAGATAATCTACAATGAGACAAACGTTTAACACTGTTGGCTTAACAATATGTGTAAAAACTCGTTATTTAAGAAATACAGTGGCTAGTTGAGGGTAAGTTGACAGTTTGCCCTAAATAGGTGCTCACTCTCCAAAAAACCCCATTTGAAATAATCAAATTACTAGGCTCTCACAATGAAGCACAAAGTTCAGCACAGCAAGGATTAGGAAATAACTTCCCCTCAGGTCATTTTATTTCATGAATTAGCTTGCAGGCTTCACTTCATTTCCCTCTTACCTTTAGAAACATATCTTAAAACTGCATAAGGCTATTTTGGCTAATGTAGAGGGGCATAGATGGGCATGGCTGCTAGCAGTGTAAAATAAAAGTGATGAACTCCTGCTTACAGTTCGTGTGTGCAGTTGGAGGGTTTGTCCATCCGATGTCCTTCTTTCAGCAGCTTGAAGAGCTCTTCAACAGGGATACCAGGGTACGGTGAGCCACCCAGCGTGAAGATCTCCCACATCAGTACCCCGAACGACCACCTGAGGACAGACAACAGAAGAGGAGAGAGTATTAATGATCAGGACACATATTTACTTCTGTTCTACTGTGGCATAGAATGATGTACGAAGCGTAACAGAGAGCAATTCGACGTATGATACAATTACAAAAGAATACATATATATAAGATGTTTGTCATTTTACTGTAATTTACATTAGTCTTGTACCGCACATTATCTTTGTAATAAAACACTTCATGTTTTCCTGCTGCAGAGGCTCTCAGTTTTAGAAGTTGAACTTACACGTCACTCTGGTGTGTGTAGACTCTGTCAAACAAGGCTTCTGGTGCCATCCACTTCACTGGCAGCCGTCCCTGCAGAGTGCCCATGGAAACGTTAGATTCCTGTTTTTCTTTTTGTCTCAGTGTAAACGTTTTTTTTTTTTAAAACCACATTCTCACTCTATGTCTCTCCATGCCCTCTCATTTCTCCCTAACACTCCTCCCCCTCCTCCGTCCTCGTCTCCCCACTTCTCTAATTAAGTCCCATTAAGCCTGCTGCCAATCAGAGGAAAACATCAGACATCTGTCTTGAGGAGTATTAAAGCTGTGAAAGGAGCCAGGCAGGAGGAACCTGACTGAGGAGCAGACATGTTTACAAGCAGGGCTGGTGAGGTAGTTTTCTTTTTTTTCCCCCAAAAAAAAAAAACCAACCAGCTTCCACTTTAACCCTTTAACAAACAAAATTTCTTGATGATATTAACATGATACCTTTTTCATCTTTGGGGGCCATTTCAGAGGGTCAGATGTAAGGTTAAGCTACGGACCAAGACTATGTTTTCAGTTTCTGATCTTCTACTTGATATACATGTAAGTCTACTACGGTAACTCTGCTTGTGTACGATATTCAAGCAACTTTTTTTTTTTTTCGCAGCTGATCGTTTACAAAAAGACAGTTGGATCAAGGAAAGCTGGAAAACAATATTTTCCCTCTGAAATGTGCTATAAGATGACATTACATGGATTTTCATCCATGTAAAAGTAAAACGAGTCTCTACCCCACTCGTTAACTACTGGAAAATAGAATTCTCCATTGGAAAGTTACAGGAGTGAAAAGTGATTCCTGAAAATATGCTACTACAAACTGTCACTCACGTTGGTGGTTTTCTTGTAGTAGTCAATCTGGTGGACTCCTCTGGCCAGGCCAAAGTCAGCGATCTTCATCACATTGTCCTCTGTCACCAGAACGTTTCTGGCTGCTAAATCTCTGTGGATGCACTGCCGAGAGAGAAGAGACAGAATTTAAGAATGACAAAACCCTAATATGGTTTAAATGGTACTGGTTAATGGACCTCAGAGATTTAATTGACAAACTGGGATGAATTGCCTCTTTTTCTTTGTTTCTCTTTCTTGTAGTGTTTCCGCTCTCCCTTTGGCAGAGATAAATTTACAGTTCTTGCCAAACAAGAAGGTTGAACTAAACTTTATTATCTAAGGTTTTATATTCCTGAAATACTATTTTGAATTTAGACTTGTGACATGGCATGTTTCTCTGTTCCAGGCCGTGGTTTGGAGAGGCCATGTGAAAACACGAAGGTAGGGAAGGTAGAAATGATTCACTGCAGATTTACTCCAAAGTGAAAAGACTCAGGAGTCTAAAGTCAACACACAGGGCCTCATTTTAGTGCACGCAACAAAATTAAAATGTCTCTATATAGAAATGCGGGAGTTTGAAGAAAAAACAACCCTTTGGAGGAAAAAAAGAAAGGCACTGTTTGCCCACATTGAATGGATGTCATTAAGTTTATTTTGGTTTTCATTCGAAATAGATGTGGGATTTGTGGGGACGTGCGAAATGAACCAGTCTTGGTTTGTGGATCTCCCCATAATGGAGGGTTAGTTTCAGGCTCCTGCATTCTTAGGAGGCTGCAGAACCAGAAACCTGATGCCTACACCCAAACGACGGCTGCGCTGCCTCTTTGCTAACAGATTTATGGCAGCGCTAAAAAGGACAAAGCCCTGCGACTGAGGGATGGACAGATGGATGGAGAAGAGTAAACAGGGCTGAAGCTGCAGCAGCTTTCTGCTCTGGAATGCCTGTCTGAGACACCGGCTGGCAGACAAAGAGACGTGTTGATAAGAAACACACAGACGGAGTGCATGCTGGGAAAAAGAAAGGAATTGAAACATGGGGGGTGAGAATGGGAAGAAAAGAAAGAAAGGGACAGACAGAGGCAAAGAGGACAAGGGGAAAGGAAAGAACTGGAGCTGCCGTCCAAAACTGTCTAAACCAAACATCTGAATCCATCTGAAGGCCAAGTGCCCAAACACAAAAACACTGAATTTTACAAAGGAACTCAATCCTAATCACACTTCCCTTCAAATCAAAACCAAAGTTCTGATATTACAGCCCCTCATACAGTTGAGAAGTCACAAATGTTGAGCATTTTACTATCCTGCTTTCATTTTGTGGCTGTATTTCCTACCCAGAGACATGGCTACATTTAACTGTAATGAGGGCCGATATGTAAACATCCCCATGTGGCTGAAGCCCGCAATGTAAAAGTTCCTTAAGAGCACCCGAAACCATAAATCCATCATCTGGCGCGCAAAAGTTAACAGTTATAATTCCTGTGTTATAGTTGATCAATAGTGTGGAGCCATGCACGGATGCAAGTAGTTTCTGCTAAAATCAACAAAAAATATGTTTGTAATTCAAAGTGAAAGCAACAGTATGGTAGAATAAGCGTAGTAGTCTGATGATTATTTAATGATCTATAAAATGTCAAAACATTTCCAGCATCCCAAGGTAATGTCTTCCATTATCTTGTTTTGACACAACAACACTATAAAATGCAAAGATATTCCATTTACAATGATATAAAAAGAGAAAAGCAGCAACTCCTCACCTTCAAGAAGCTAGAATGACAGAGTTTGGGGATTTTTTTATTCGATAAACTGCTCGATTAACTTTCTCTCAGTCAGCTGATCAATAAATTGAATCTTTTCAGTACTAAAGCTTAATTTGTGGATAAGTTTCTCAGGTGCTAGAAGTGAAAAGGACTGGAAAGTTAACAGCAACTGTCTAGACGCAAAGTACCAACACTAAGAAAAGTATAATTATTTCACCAAAACATTTTGATATATTCTAAAATACATTGCTACCACTCTTTAAAGTGAACATACCCTTTTAGAGGCCAGGTACTCCATCCCTCTGGCCACCTGGTAGGCACAGGACAGCAGGTCTTTGAAGGTGAGCTGCTCCTCAGGCACCTTGGTCACATCAAAGGTGTAGTCCATGCCTGGGGGTCTCCTGGCCCGCAGGTACTCCCTCAGACTGCCTTTGGAGGCATACTCCACCAGCACGTACAGAGGGCCTGGGATGGAACATAAGCAGGATGAGGGATGGGGGTTGTTCCTATTGTTGGTTTAACCGAGTGGCTTGGGACCACCATCATTGAAAAACTAAATTAGGTTGGTTTGTTGAGATTTACAATAACAATGTGGCTTGGGAGGAAGGTAAAGGAAAAGCATTGTTTTCTTTCAAACATAAGGGTTTGTGTGTGTGTGTGTGTGTGTGTGTCATAATGTGCGTTAAAAAGGAGAATGCTGTCCTTTCATCATTGCTCTAAACAACAGCTGGAATAACAAACAAATAAGAAATAAAAAAATGACAAAGCCTTAGTCATATTTCAGAAGCTCACCATCCTGTGTGCAGACTCCCAGCAGGTTGATTATGTTCTTGTGTTTGTCCATCACCTTCATCAGCTCCATCTCTGAGATGAGATCGGCCAGATCTTTGTCTGTGGCATCATCTGAGGGAAAAATACCTCTTATTTAGACAAGCATCCCTTCGTCAAAGACAGTATACTTTAGCTAATCTCTCGGGGTATTTTTGTGTCTGTATCATTTCTTTCCTACCTTTGAGCATCTTAACCGCTACAGTGGTGGCCTGGTCTTGGCAGTCCTTGTTGATGCCATAGGCCTCAGCTCTGACCACCTGACCAAAGCAGCCTTCTCCTAGAGGTTTGCCCAATGTTAAACTAGAGAGAGAAAGAGTGAGAGTTAGTGAAAATAAGTATGTCCAAATGAAAACTGTACAAATCCATAATTTTGGGCTCTGGTTTCTTAAAACATGGGTTGGGCATAGCCAAAAATAGGCTGCGGACTTGTTTCTTTTTAGGTCCCCACATGATGCGAGAACTACAATGTTTAAACGAGTCTGGATCCCAGAAGCCAAACCAAACTTAGTGAAGAAATACTCTCTTTACAAGGGGCATAACTTTTATGTAAACTCAAAGTTTCAAAACATCTCTTTCATAATAAATTCAAATGAAAGATTATGCGGAATTATCTTTCCAAAATATAATTTACGTCTTTGCAAATGATGACCCAAACGACTCTACGTTAAAGTTAACTTACTTCTCTCTGGGGAACTCCCAGTCTGGGTCATAGGGCAACTCAAACTCCATGACTCCAGCCAGCATGGGAGAGCAGCTGGACGAAAGGCGAGCCACTCTCATCAGAGACGCACTGGACTTCCCTGATGAGTTGGACTCGACTGAGTACTGAAGGAAGAGATGCAGAAAAGGAGAATTTATAAGCAACCAGGAACATACAGGAAGGTTTCAAGTGCAGCAATTCGCATCAGCTATAAAAACTTGTCTTCAGATATGGTCGGACGAAACTTTGTAGGAACTTTCAAGCTTACATCAGCCTTATGTCATAGTCAACTATTTGCCTAAGCATCTCTTAGAGAAGACAGACGTAAGTTCCCCTGATACATAGTTCCCTGTACCTGTCTGCGAAGAGGGAACTTGGAAAGCTTCTGGACAGGAAGAGCATCAAACGGCTCCCTTCTGGGTTGGACCTGCATTCGACACAACACCACAATGACGATGGCCATGATCAGAGCCAGGAAACCACAGGCATAGATGATGATGTCGGTGTACTTGGTCTCCATGGTGTCCATAGCATCTGCTGCTTCCTCCTCTATAGAGAGAGGGGGACATTTTGTTTTTAAAAATGCTTTTACCCTCATAAGGTGAGAAATCAAAACTACATCCAGATAATAAGATATCAGTTGCTGAATGCAGCTTGGTTCAGTATTTGGCAACAATATTGTTTCTTCACGATGATAAGAGGGCAACGACAGTGAAAGCATTTTTTGAAGAATTAAAAGTCAAGATCATGCAAGCATTAAGTAAAATCTTTCCAACACTAAGTCATGTAGCCTTCAATAACCTTTGTCCTTTACCTGAGAGAATGGTCAGCCAAGCAGACTGGTAGGCATAACCGATTGAATTTCCAGCCAGACAGGTGTATTCTCCCGCATCCTCCATGGTTACTTTGGAGAGGTAGAGCACTTCCACCTCTGACATGTTCAGACTGCCAGTCTGCACAACACGTGCAGAAAGTGACATTAAAAGTTATTATACAACAATAATCTCAATTCAGTGTCTTTTAACACTTCTCTTTTTTAAAAAGAAGAAGCAAATACTACTAATAAACAGTTCTGTTCCTTATTTTGCAAAAAATCTGAACTGCAAAAATCAAGTTTTTGCAGCAAGTCGAAGACGCAAAAATGCAGCGCTAAAAGCATTTCTAGAGGAGTACCTGCTTAGTGTTGACTATGGTTAGTAACCAAACATTACTTTTTCAGTTGGCTCTTTTTTGTTGGAAAATCAGTTTGCAACTGTATTACAGCTTCGACAAAAAATAGTAAATGAGAGAAGATAAAGCAGGTGCCAGTCTTTTTAACAGAGATCAGAGCTGAAACATAGTTTAACTAAAGTTTGATTGACATGAACACCAAAACAGTTAAAACTATGTAGGAATTTACAAATTTAATTTTAGTTGTCATGCTAGCTGGGCAGGAGCTGTAGACAAACAGCAAAATGATGAAATTTCATTATCCGCAGAACTTTTTTGCTACACAGCAGTGTTTGTACTTGTCTTGTCCTTCTGATCAAAACACCTGTTATACGTCACCAACCTTGAGGACTTGAACGTAAGGCGTCCCGTCAGGACCATAGCGGCTGCCATTTCTTTCGATGTGTTTGAGCCACTGGATGTGAGGCTGGGCGTCACTGTAGACCTTACAGTGGAACTGGACGTCACTGCCCACCACTGCTGTAGTGTTGGCTGGTAGACCGGCCTGCAGGATGGGCCTGTGGGGGGAGCGCTCTGTATAGGGGAGAAATTGGAGAAGAGTGAGTAAGAGTAAGTAAAGTGAGCATAGACTTACAAATATCTCAATAAACTCCAGTGAACCAATCAGCACTTAAAGGATTCTCCTCTTGTCATGGCAACAGTTCAAAGGTGATCTGGGAACATGGAGACAGACATTTAACTGATCTGTCAAGCCTGGTTTAACTCTCACAGTCTCAGAATCACCCCTCACAGCAGGAGTCCATGTAGGCACGACAAATGTGGGGAAAACTGGAATCATTCTACACTGTGGTTAAAACATCCAGATATTTGGCCATTTAGCAGCCAACAAACATATAAAAAAATGTCTAAAAATGGCAAGCAGTTGTTACTGTCCCCTATAATGTGTTTGTATGCTAGCAAAAGAGCAGAAAATGTAATTTTGGGATGAAATTCAGTTCCATTATGTGGCTATGTCAGCTGGTTGCCGAGGTCTCTTTGATCTGCGGTTACTCTCGCTCTCTGATCTCGTTAGTTGTCTCGTTAGTCTTCTCCCCCTGTCGATGGGGACAGAAACTGACCCCGCAGTGGACGGACAGTGAACAAATGAACAAATAAACCGAGGTTCTCCTTGATGTCCTGTCACAAGTCAGGTAGAAAACTGGTGTGGACGCCTGATCGGTGTCCACACCAGTCAGGGGCCCCTGTCACCTTCTGCTCACCCTTCTGGTTATCCCCTCCCTCAGATACATCAGACACATGATGCTTTTTCCATAAGTGCTGACTAATAACTATTGCTATTCCTGCTTACTTTCAGCCAATCACAAAGCAATGAAATTTAGGTTTATAGAACAATACCATATGTCTGTTTTGCCAATATGTAATTCAGTACTTAAGTATTAGTAGATATTGAATATTGCCACAAAATATTGGTCAAGAGACACAAATACGTAAAAGATTAGTGTATGAGGCATTGAAAGTCAAGCAACATTGAAACACACTCACGCACACACGCTCTCAGATGTGTAAAAGGTCCAGATAGCCCTGGATTATTATCATCATGTCTTACCCAGGACATCGAGGACATAGCTGTGAGAAATGGAGCCATATTTGTTCTCCACCATGCAGGTGTAGTTTCCTCTGTCTGAAGGAACAACGCTCTCCATCACCAGGCTCCAGTGCTGGTGTCTCAGCTAGCCAAAGAAACGTGTAAAATAACATTACTTTAGATAGACACATGGAGAGCCCAGATATTTAAATTCCAATTTTCTGTCCACTGCCTGTTTTCAGACTCTTATGAGTTTATGATCAGGATATTACAATGACACACGAAAAATGGTAGAGCAAAGTAAAACTAAACAAGAAAAACTCTGTCAGATCAACCAAATGCACCCAGGTATAATTCAACATCACACTCGGCTACCATTCTAACCTTAATGCCCCCGATGCGATGCTCTCCTCTAAATTCACGTCCATTTTTGAGCCAGCGGATGCTTGGCATGGGGCTGCCCATGGCCGGGCAGCGAAACTTCACAGTGTTGCCTGCAGGAACAGCGTACAGCTTCTTCTCCATACGCTGGGTGTGGGTCCAATAGGGACCTGAATGGACACAGACCAGCCAATGAGCCATTAGTCAGAATGCTCTCAGAATGCCTCTTTGTACTCAATCCTCAAGGATTACAGCTACTAAGCAAACAACTAACACACCTCCTGAGAAGTAAACCTGGTCGTTTTCGATCTCAGCCGATGAGTCCTCTAAGCCATTGTCCTCATCATCATCTCCCGACCCCAACGAGTCTGGACACATGACAAATAAAGACAGTATGAAGAAAGACAAAAATACATTTTCTGCCACTTCAATCCCTGATATTTAGTGGCAGTGAAAGTAAAATTTTCTGTAGTGGATATCAAAACTTTTAACTCACTCCATTTAGATTTACACATTAATCGACTAATTGTTTGGTCTGCAAAATTTCAGAACATTTAAAAAAAAAAGAAGCTTCTCATAGACCCAAATTCATGAATTCAAATAGCTTGTTTTGTCCATCTCATCAGTCCCAATCCAAAGATAATCAGTTTACAATCATATAAGACTCAGAAAAGCATGAAATATTCAGATTTGAGGAGCTGGAACCAATTGAATTTTTTTTTTTTTTGAAAAAAAAATAAAAAATAACTATTTTATTAATAGTTGTCATTCTCTGTAGATATGCGAATAAATTAATTGTATACGTAATCATGTCAGCCCTGATGCAATGTAACATAAATTTTGGCAGACATATTGCAAGTACTCAGCTCTTTTGCAACACTGGCCCTGTTTAGGTTACCGTATTAGCACTGATTAAAGCCAACACTGACATGATTTGCTTTGTAAATCACAAATCTTAAAGCAATAAACAGCAGTGTTAGTGTCTTCACCTGTTACAGTGATGGTGAAGTTTCTCACAGGCCCTTTGGTTCCCCGGAGAACACAAACATAAATGCCTGAATCCTCGTATGTTACGTCTGTGATCTCCATGATGGCGCCGCGGATCTGGATGCGAGGTGTGGGCAGAACCCGGACTCCCTCCTTGTACCAGTTCACTGCCATGCCTGGCCGGGTGCTCATGTCACAACGCAGTTTCAGCACGTTGCCCGGCTCTAGCAGAAGATGCTCTGTCGTGTCCTCACTCAGGTCCTCAAGAACATCTGTTGAAACAAAACAACATAAACAAACTCTTACTTTGATGTTCAGGATGTGCAACTTGTTTCATCTTTCTTTTCTTTTGCTCTTTCACATATATCACCAAACAGAGGAGGCCAGTCAACAGGACATTTCTTCTCCTCTCTGAAGCAAGTAGCTATACCCTCAACTATGACCTTCAACTCCTCAACCCCATTATCTCCCATCCCCGCACGTACACAATGAAATTACCATGGAGACCAGGAGGCCTAACCGACCCAACCCTCCTCCACACACCCCCTCCTCTTCATCCTTTTGTTATTCTGTGGATTATTGTGGAACTGAGAGTGATCTAGCTAACACTGAAGACTCCCTCCCTTACGCACTCACTCAAAAAAAGAAGAAAAGAAATGAGGAGGAAGAGAAACTGAAGCTAATGAACATGTTGCAGCATGATAGTGGACAGATAGTAAATCTGAGGGGCGGTGATGGTTCACTGGAGATCTAAGTGAGAGAAAGGAGGAGAGAAGTTCATTCAAGCTCCGAGAGGAGGACACTAGTGTTTGAGCCCACACAGATGGCTGCCATACCACCTTCAACAGCCTGTCCTCTCTTTTCAGGATTTCATAAACTTGTCTATTTACATTAAAGACACCCAAATGGATTCAATTAACAGACAACTATACTCGATGCTCTTCGTAGGTGACGTAGCAGTATTATTATTATTCCTGGGTTGTAAACATTCCACTTTATTTTCACCAGCGAAAAAGATTTCAAATGTCAGAGCTACATATATTGGCAACTCAAACACTCTACACTAATAATTTAAGATTGGAAATTAAAGAAAAACTTTCATACATTTTTCACACGTTTAAACAACTTTTTGCAGCATGAGAATTAAATTACCTTGTGGGATTTCAGCAGCAGTCAGGTCCACAGTTCGGGAAACAATGGTACCTGTGGAAGGGAAAAGTTGAGGTTAGAAAGCAATGTGATACTGTAATATGAATGAATGAAATGAAATGAAATTGTAGATGTAAATTGTAAAATTGACACGGGGCTTAAGGTCTTCTCTCCTGTGGTACTTTGGAGAACTTTGGATGAAACTGTTCAACAAAGTGCACAATTGCACAAAAACTAGTAAGATATGTGTGTGTCTCACCAGGCAGGACATCCAGCCACGCTGACTGCATGGCCTGTACTGTCTTTCCAGCGTGGGTACTCTCGGCCATGCAGATGTACTCTCCTGCATCCTCCACAGTAATGTTGGATAGATGCAGGGTGTTCACCTTGAATGCATTGCTCTGCAGGGCCTGCATGGAGGGGAGATCATATCAACAGCTTTTTAATATGATGAGAACAGAATTAAAACACAGTCTTAGTAGAAAATGAAAAATCAAACTGCAGTATATTTTTTTTGGGATATATCAGCTTCTCACCGTCAGAGCCCTGAGGCGAGGCGGTCCTTCCTGGCTTTGTGCCGGGGCACTGACTTCTGTCTTCAGCCACTGCACCTTGGTGGATGAGGGCCTGTGGACTTTGCACACCAGCTTCGCCTGACCGCCCACCACCCCTGTGGTGTTTTCTGGGTAACCTGGCACGATGAGAGGCCTAGAGACCCGTAGATCTGGAAAACAAAATGAAGGGCAAGGGTAGAGGGTAGAAAAAACAGGAAAGACAGAAAATCAGTCATAGTTCTTCACCTTCTTGTGAATTTTATTTTGAAGCTTATTATCTCTGTCTACTTTGGTTGGTTGAGGAACTGGTTGCTAACTAACTCCTTGTATCCATGAATCCATTTTGTTGCCTTTTCCTGGGAATGATGCTTATTTACTTCTAAAAAGCTACACTGTGTTAAAAAGAACCAAGTTTCAGGTGTCATGGTACAGTTATTTCACAGAGTAAAGGAGTCTAGAATCATTTTAAACTGTAACAAACCTCCTTGGTCTGAATGTGCCCCAAGTGAACAAGACAAAAATTGTCAAAACCTATTCTGGCGGTTTCAGTTTACCACTGAAAGGTCCAGCAACAGAACACCATGTTCCTAAACAACTGCTGTCATTTAATGCGACCAGGAACTGGTGATAGAGTGCCCTGATAACCCAGCTACTATCGTGTCACCATCAGCCACAGTGCCATCCATTCAGTGGGTCACTCGCCCATTTATGTGCTTGCCCACTCACTTGTTGGAGCATATGTGTGCCCTGGCCAGGGACCTCGCTTACTGCTCAGTCACTCAGAACGAGCAATTTTCCAGGGCAATTTTCTGTCTGATTGCTTCCTGTGAGCGCTTAGTGAAAAGGCAATCTGTTCCCTCGGAGTGAAGCGCTGCCTTTTTTCCCAGTCGCCCAGAGTAGATGTAGAAGTAATGCTTTCAGGAAAAAAATTCACGGTTACAACCTTGTAAGTGGAAAATCAGAAGCAGTGATTGGTCAAAGCAGCCAAGGGGAAAGCACATTAATAGAAAGCTCTTAATGGCTAGTTTTAACATCACTGAATCTGGTATTTGAGAAAAGATGTCTGCAGAGTTCAAAATATTAAGAATATGGGATCCCAACAAGCCACACATTTTCCTCTAATTGGGCAAACTTGAACACAGTAAAACCAGTGGTCAGCGGTAAATCACAGGGATGGAACACACACACTTGCTAATGAACTTGCAGAGACAGGGACGGTGCCCTGAAGTTGAACTTGCGGCAGAGTGTGAATTGTCACCCAGAGGCGAGGGGGCAAACAAAACACAACACAACACAAATAAACCGCTCAGCTGGTGCGAGCCAGCCAGTCAGCCAGCCAACTGTGCTGGCAGCAGAGCCCACTGTGGAAACCAGTTGGAACAATGAGGAGGCCTTCATGCCCTGACCCAGGAACTTCCAGCAGCAGAGTCCACTAATATGTACCTCATTCCAGTTTTATTACCAGAAAATCTTCAGTCTTGTTCCTGATTGGCTCCCCTTGCTTAGGAATAACTGAAATTAATCCAATCAGATCAGTTTTCAGGTTTAATTTTAAGGATCTCAGGATATATTAGTTCTATTTAGCGTTCAAAGGTAGCATATAAACAATTAATACATGATTTATAACACATTGTAATGTGGTTGTAAGCAAATATAAGGAATTTTATTAAGCATTTCTATATGTAGTTATATCATTTTATAACTCCTACTGTGAAGCATTGATACTTGTGTATAAACAGATAATGCATGATTGACAGTATAACACGGTTGTAACATTATTAATTTATTTATTTACTAAAGGCCTCTGGGAGTGTGAGCATTATGATATTATTTTACAGCACAGAAGACTTGTGTCGTTACCTGACAACGTTCATAAAGCAGCTTTGAACTTAAACTTTCAAAATCACAAGCCACTCACTGGTCCAACTCTGTCCACAGGCAGCTCTGGCCTGAACGCCGTGCCTGACAAACAGATGCACTCCTACACAAACGCCAACCCAGTTAATCTGTGCAGAGATCAAAGCAAAAGGATGGCATTCTTTGACATTATCTGATCTCCTTAATGTTGCAAATGCCTCCCTGTCATTGATAAATGCAATAATTAACAGCACATTCTTTCTTGTTTTTGCGATTTTAATACAAAACGCAATCCATTTTAGAGGAAGATATACAGGATTCAGCCAAGATTCAAGTTGCAGAGTATCCTGGGGCTAAAGGGCAGCTGAAATCACAGCAGGAGCGTACAGACAAAAGCTATACTCAGACTTTAATATAATCTGTAATGATGTGGGAAAAAACAGGGCTGAAAATAAGTTTCTCTGGGGGAAGGAAAAAAAACATTGGACATGTCAGATCCCTACATTTAGCAGCAGCAGCAGCGGTTTGTAACATTAGATGTATAATTATATTTGGAGAGCGCTGTGACTTATTTTCGCTCAAAGCCATTATCAGATTTGCAACACAACAGAAAACACGAGGAGAATTATTTCAAAAGATTAATAAAAGCTTTGTTAGATAAAACGTGTTCCTTTGAAAAAAAAACTCAAGATGTTAAAAGAATCTGTGCAGGACATCAGGACATTTCTCTCTTCCAATATTACATTCAAACTATTTTCCTTGTGTCTGACTCTCAATTCTCTGCATCATATCCCTCCAGAGTGAAGATGAAATCAACCCTGTCTGGAGTGTCGGTGCATTGTGGGTCCTTCTCACCCTTGCCACCTCTGTTTAGCTGGACTTGTCTTTAGAGAGGTGATAGAGAGTCTCTTTTAACTCTTTATGATAATCTCCTGTCAATCCAGGCAAAAATAACAGCGTTTTCGCTGAGACCATCTGCATATGTATGACATATGTAACAATTACATTAGTTCACTGAAAATTTCATTTATGAAAGAACTGAATCCCAACTTTTCTACTGAGACTTACACAACAATTTCCACTGATCAGTCCATCCAGCGTTTCACACAGTAGTGACTTTGTGAATATTGTGGACCATATTGATTGAATTAAAAAAAATCAAAAACTACACTATAATTTTTGGTAATTTAAAAAATTGCAGCTGTTTACCAAACTACTGATACCGCCACATTCCACTGGGAACCACACAGTAGCGACAAGGAAGTTCGATTAGTTGAGAAGGATCAAAATTAGAGTTGAGACGATGTCGCCACAGGTGCAACCTGCAAGTTTTACGACCTACAGATCTTTTTGCTATCAATTCTGGTTTGACTCTTTACTCATGTGTCTTGTAAATTAACCTCAGAGGTCTTTCCTGCACATTGTCGTCTGAACAGCAAGCCCCAGCTGGCTTCGTTCTGCCCTGCAGAACAAAGTGGGGCCACCATGAAGGAAATGAAGCAACTTCTGTGCTCGATGCCTCCGGGACAACTATCCACTTTTTCTTTCATCAGTCTACACATATCCTTACAAAAATGTCATCCTATGATTCTGACTTAAAAACTGATTTGCCTTCAGCTATTCAAATGATAGGATTCGAAAAATGCTGGCTCTATAAAACAATTAGACCATTTACACCTATATTTGATCAAACATTTGGATGGAACTTTAAACTGACACTAACTGATTTATTTCATTGGCTTCTGCTTGTAAAGCATCAATGAACCCCCACCACCACTACCACCACCAACAACAACCTTTTTCTCTACAGCTGGTACACAGCCAGGCAGATTTACACTTCCGAGCCTGGGGCCCTCGGATGGATCAGGTAGCACAATTTACAGCAGCAAAAACAACCCCCCCCCCCACACGCACACACACACACACACACACTACTTCCAAGACATTGCTACAGCCTCTCTGTCATTTTTCCTGTCACCTGCACTTCCTCTGGGTTCATGGCTACCACGGAACTAAGATCTTCTAAAAAGCGAAAGTGAACTGATCGAAACCTTTACAGATACATTCACACAGTTACATTACAAAAGTAATGTGTTTAAACACATTTTTTTTCTGGGCAGTAAATTGTCTTTCTCCAAATCAAATGTTGGAAAAAGAAGAAGTGATAAAATCAGATTTCCACAAACAACACAAACCCCAAAAGATAAGGTGTAATGACATTAAGGAAACTGTCTTTAAACTTTGTGATATCTAGAAAATGTTACGATTTGAGTGGACAGAAAATTTGAAATTGTCTAATAGTTTCAGGGAGTCATGGTTTTTGCCTGCAGAAAAAAAAAACAATTCAGGTTTTACCTTTACTTCTTCTTTCATCAATGGCCCTGGCCGAGACTCTGTTCATCAAACAGAGCAGGAGAATGCAGAATGTGCAGAGCCTCGCCATCTTCTAGATGTGATGCTTGTGTCTTGTGGTTAAAAGGTAGAAATATATGTTGGAAGCCTTGAGAGGGCCTCACACTCCGGTCGCGGGCATTGGCAATCTCAGAAGTCCACAAAGTCTCTAAATCTGGATCCTGTGGGGCCAAACAAACACAGCCGCAGACGGTTATCAGAAACTTGATTCTTTAAGGAGATCTGGCAGGAGAGCAGCTAAAGACACACACTTTTCTGTTCAGTTTTAAACCAGGTGGCAAAAACACAAACGATTGTTCAGCCAAATAGTTAAAGAGAGAGCCTGTTTTGACCGTGAGCAGCTGTATTCTTAACCAGATGTCCTGCTAACTGTCCCGTCCGCCTTACATTGTCCAGGCTCTCCTGCGTCATGAATAAGGAGCAGGGCTGTTACCGCCTGTTGTTTGTCAATGGATGGCGCTCAGTCTGTCCCAGGATAATGGGCCCTTACTAGGAAAACACTTGAAACTTGCCAGGAAGCTACAGAATCTGAAGGAGGAGCAGAGATTCGACTGGCAGCTGATGAGACTTCAGGTTAAGGACAGGATGGGGAAATACCCAACAGGCAGAAACATAATGAAATAAGTGACTGTTCACTGGAGCGACAAGAAAAAAAGGGCTATAATGCGTTTAGAGCATCATCTTCTTACTTCGATGCAAATTTGGTTTCAGAAGGTAAAGGTGAAAACTTCAATTTGAGCATTTCATCTCAGAGTATATCTCTAAACTTCCAACCAGGATCAGATTTGGGAATTGGGCTGGGAATGGCACCTCACTTTTTTCAGTACCTTAGTCTAGAGACTTTACATTAGGCTGCAACTAAGGACTATCCCCATTATCGATTAGGCTGCTGATTATTTTCTTGATTAATTGATTAACTGTTTGGTCATCACAGTGTCAGAAAAAAGTGAGAAATTCCCATCACCGTTGCCCAAAGGTGCTCTCTACAAATGTCTTGTCTCCTCCATCTTTTTTTAACTTAAAAAAAATAAAGATGAAATCATAAAAATATGCTTAAATAATCCGTACAAAAGAACTTTACCCCAGCAAAGTTACCTCGTTTCAATACGAGTGAATAAAAAAACTTCTGCAAATGTGCATCAAAAAGTTTGATTCTGTCGTAATTATGAAAGACATCTTCAGTGGTACTACAAATTACCCCAATATCACTTAAATTCAATGGAAAAAATATCATCCTACTTTACTCTATTTACTTTTAAAGTCAAATGTACGTACAACGCTGTCTCAATAAACTCATTCTGCGGACAAGCTGTAAGCTCTGACAGCCCAGAAGAACGCTAAACGAATAATATAGTGATTTTTCTGCTGCGAGTCGGGCCAACTGCTCACAGGCGCCAGACCCTGGTGCGTGCGCTCCATGCACTCAGGCCGCGCCCGCCCACACACACACACACACCGTTTAAAGAACCAGCTTGCTGAATGAAACGTATTCTTTCTCAATTAAGGGCTGGAAAACTTTTTTCTCCTGCCGCTGCTAATTCCGCTGGCAGGCTGCCTGGCTGCTGCTGCTGCTCTCTGCTGTGTTCGGAGCCCAAACACTTCTACTGTATTCTACTTTTCAGCCCCCCCCCCCAGACGACCGGAGAGAAGGGCGTCACTGTGTAGGCTTTTCCTTTTTAATGCACTGCACATTTCTGACACATCTGTAAATCGCACTCAATAATTCGGACCTGTATGCACTGTTGGTCTCAAACGGTCCTTGCAGGTTATACGAGCCTACGAGCCGCCAAAAGCGAGGTGGACCTGTCGCTGTTTATGTTGTACAGCTAGTGACTTGCGTGGTTACAGTGTGCGCACGTGTGTGTCCCGCGCACAATCGCTTAATTCGATCAGTTCAGCAGAGTAGCTGATACTCCCCGAGATCAGTAACGAACATTTCTGGTTTGAGCGCCTCCAAATGAGTCCACATTATTCACCGGTCCGAGGGGACCAGATCTGAGAGGATTTTCTTGCCGGAGTCTTTGACCGGGACTGTGATCGCTCACGCTGTCTTTTATCACCTTTATGTGGCTGACATACACATTTAATTGTATCACCTTTTTTTTATGTTTATCACTATGTTGTTTAATAGGATCTGTGGTCTGACATGGGTCAAACTCCGCTCCGAGCGACAAGGTCTTCTCTCCTGACAAATAGTCCATGTGGAGGGTTCAATGTCTAATAAGTGACTTGTTTGGCTCTGCGCATTGCAAAACACAACAAGTTCCACTTCGCCTCACATCGGAGACCACAGCCAGTGTCCTGAAATCCCCGTTTATATTTGCAAATGTGGATTAATTCACTAGCTTACAGTGCAAATGAATGATCCTGGTGGGTCAGTCAGTGGGGAAATAGACCTTCTGCTGCCTTATTTCAAGAAATGGACCGTTTTCTAGAAAATCTATGGAAAACGAATAAAAACAGTAGAGCAACCTCACACTAACAGCAGCATTTGAGGCTGTATGTAAGGTAATGTGCGTTTTCCTTAACTGGCTTTTTGTTGTAATCTAACTCACACTCCGCCATGTCCGCTGAAAATGAATGAAACAACTCTCCAAGAACCTCCAGCTGTCCCAGTCTGTTTTCACCCACCTTTCCTCCCGGTCTGTCCTCGCCGTGATGACTGGCACCAAGGGGGAAATCACTCCTTGTCCCGTTCGATACGAGTGAATATTGAAATCCTCATTTGGAGCGCCAGTATTCCCACCGTATCCTTTTCCAAAGCAGTCTGAGAGCGAGTCTCGGCTGTTTTGTATCCGGCTGAACGCGGAGTTGAGCTTATAGGCCCAAATCCATCAAAAACAGCCCCCTGGAACATGAACGACAGCTGCTGGGTTCTTCTGGTGACCGGAGGAAGGAGCTGTGATCCCCGGGGCAAAGTCCACTGCAGCCGGTCGCTCAGGGCGCTAAATCCAATGGAGAGAAAGAAAACCAAACAGGGAGTAAGAAAGTGGATTTGCCTGTGCAAAAACCTGCCCTTTCTCGCTCTGATGATGTTAAAAAATAAAAAAAAAGATCCTGTGTGACGAAAGAATGAGGGATAGAGCCTGATAAAACGTGCCCCCCAGTTCAGAGTCCCTTCTTGGTTGAATTGTAGTAGTCTTGGGAAAAACTCTTTACGTGCGTCTTTACGCAGCGCTTCTGCGGGTTCTCCTCTCCTCGGCCAGTTTATCCCTGTAAGATCTGAGCTCCACAGCTGAAATGTGGAGCTCAGCCCCCTCAAGTCCGTTTCCTTTCTACAACAGAGAGAGCGGAGCGAGTGACTGCGTCGTTCACACACCAGCCATCCCACAGCACTCTGCTGCTCTCCGGACGGCAGTCACAACAACAATGGTCTGAGAGCGGCCAGGGGAGCAGGAGGTGGAAGGAGGGAGCAGGGGGAGGGAGGGAGAGAGAGAGAGAGAGAGAGAGAGAGAAGGGGGGGTGGGGGGTCCCCCCCCCCTCTCCCCCCCCCCCCTCCCCCCCCCTGGGCCCAAAACCCAAAGACCTGAGAGAGAGAGAGAGAAGGGGGGGGGGGGGTGCCCCCCCCCCCCCCCCCCCCTCCCCCCCCCCAAAAACCCCCCCCAAAACCCCCTTCCTCCTCTCCCTCCTCTCCACAGCGGCACAGCTCGCTATAGTTGTTGAAATCGGTAGTTACTTAACATTTTTGTGTTGTTGTTGTAAGCAAACCAAACTTTTAAAAATTGTTTTGTTTCGATCTTTTCCCCTACGCGTGCCAAAGGAACCAGTTATCTAAAAGTTATTAAAACTGATTTTTATAAGGACTCATAATTCATTGCAGGCAAATTGTCCTTTCTGCAAACAGAGCATTAAGGCATCTTTAGGAGGCGCATTCAATTAAGTTGCCGTAGTGAATGAATGCGTGTGAATTGCCTCCACGTTTTAATTGCATCAGTAAAAGAACAGGACCGGGTAATCCCATTAGCTGCAGCTGAGAATCAGGATCAGCTCCGTTTTTATCAGCCTAACACTCTGAGCCTTAACGTCTCCCCTCATATGGAAGCCCAGTAGTTTAATAAAACAAGACCCACGTATTCATTTCTCAGGGAAAGAGAGACGTTTTAGTTGGATGACAAACAAATCCATCTGTGCTTAAAATCAGCATAGAGGAGAGATAACAAAATCACCTGGTGATGATAATAAAGTTATAATCCAGAAGCAAGAAAGAAATAAAAGAGAACTGAATTCTTCTTTTCTAGCTTCCACGGGCAGAAGTTTTAGCTTTAACGCTGGGATTTTGGGTGCAAGAGCAGTAAAAGTGCTCCATTTCTTCACCAGCAACATTACAGGTAACTTCTGTCCCATCCAGGCCATCTGGTTTTGAATGATGCTGTGAGTGTAAAAGAAATAAGATCAGAAGAGTGTTATAATTCTATTATTGCTAATCTGAGAGGAAAAAAGTCATGATGAGGTTTGGAATCCTTTCTTGTCTTCACTTTTGTGTCTCTCTTTTTGATTTGATATTGCTGAAACCCTTCCTGTACTCTGAGGCATTAGTTGTGGCTTTTGGAGGATTCAAACGCCTACTGGGTTTGATCCATGCATTTATCATTTAAGTGAGGACATTGCCAAAGAAATTTTATTTTGGCACGTTCAGAGGATAATTGTGCCTCTGCATCCAAGATTTCTCTGTATATATCGTATCTGCACAGAAAAAGCTCACTGCTCTAGCATACAATGATATTTTTAGACAACAGTGCGCTGTTTCAAGATAACAATGCCCGCTTGCGCAAAGTTGAGACTCATTAAGAAACGTTTTCCCCAGTTTCCCATTTTTCTTGACCGGCCTGCACAAAGCCCCGACCGCAACGCCATCCAGCACCATTATGCTGAACCGGCGCACTGACTGCGAGCCAGGCACTTCTCACCCAACCTCAGTCCCCGACCTCACTAATGCTGTTGTGGCTGAATGGGAGTAAATCCTTGCTCCTTGTTCCAAACATCTGGTGGAAAGCCTTCAAAGAGGAGTTGAGGCTGTTATAGTGGCAGATTAATGCCCCTTGGTTTTGAAATGACATGTTCAGCAGTCACATATGGCTAGAATATGCAAGTATTCACATACTTTTGACCATAGAGTATATCAAAAACTTAGAAAGAAGAAGGAACATTAGGAAGGATTTTTTTGTAGACCTGTTGACCTTCCAAAGGCACCTAAGTACAATGAGAAAACAACAAACAGAACTTATTAAAGTATTACAAGTATTACAATATATGTTGAATTGGTTTTGTGCCATTCCAGTTTGATGGTTAACAAACCACTGTGATTAACATCATTTGTTTTGCCTGTGCTGGATAGTTTTTATTATGAAGAGAGACAGGAAGTGTTGGGGAGAAAGAGGGCAGTCACAAGCTACAAAGGTCCTAGAAAGGATTCAAACATGGTTACATGATACCTGCTTTAGTCGAGTGAGCCTCCAGGATGCTCTAAGAAAATTTTTGCTAAAGCTTTGCCTGCTACCAAGCTCTGCCAACTTCAAAATAAAGTTCCAAATAAATCACAAAATAGGTAAAGATGTTGCACACTCCGTTTACTTTTATCTGCAGGTCAAACTCCTCATGTGTCTGCGGTACGAATGGTCTTAGCTGAAATTTATGTGTTGAAATAAATTCCAGATTTGACCTTTGACACTGCGCAGTGCTACCACGGGTCAGATGGAGCTTTACAGCGAAAGTCAAAGTACACAAATAAACGAGGCAGAGTGGAAGTCATAAAGTAGATAAGGGCTGTGTTAATGCCAGCCAGTGCTATGTGGCCAACTCCCGGACCAGCCAGTTTATTTGTGTCATAGCTGAGCAGGCGTGTGTGCGTGTGTGTGTGAGACAGAGACAGAGAAACTGACTCCTGGTTCAATACAGCAGGACTGATGAGCACAGATCCCACTAATGATTAATTTGATGTTACCCTCCAAGTTTGCCCTCAATAATCAGGTGTGTGTGTATCTGTGCACTTGTTTTTTTTTTTTATGGCTGTGTGGACAAGCGTTGGCTTGAAATCATCGTTGTGAGCACATTTTGGCTGTTTGTCACAACTTCAAAGGGCTGTTTGAGGGTTAAGGCTTGGTTTTAGTCTTCAGGTTAGGATTAGGGTTAGGTTAGGATTAGGGTTAGGTTAGGATTAGGGTTAGGCATTTACAGTATTTGTGATGGTTAAAGTTAGGGCAAGAGGCTAAGGAATGCTTTATGTCAATGAGTGCCCTCTGTGTGTGTCGGTGAAGCAACTTAGGCGACTGCAATCCCATCTATGCCTCATTAGCACAACAACAAGATGCAATAACATTAACACTGCTGTCCCTCCCAAGACACAAGTATCTTATAATCAGTGTTACATACACACACAACCCGTGTATTTAAAGCCCACTGATACACCCCTCACCCACTGAGCATTTTAAGATACACAATGTTGTTGGGAGCCAACTTTATGTATTAACGTATGTGCCAAATTACAGAAAATAAAGTCAGACCTGTGGATCCCCTGGAGATTGCTTCATGCTAACACTTTACCACAACTAGCACAATGCTGAGTGATACACGATCAGCATTACCTCACAGAGAGTTTGAATGTGTGACAGCGCTGAAGAAATAGAAGTATTTGTGATGTCAAATCGTATATAAGAAAGAGTGCTACTAGTTCACAGATCAGAATGCAATGCAGCCACATGACATGTACTGTGTTATCAGGGAGAGGTGCAATCATGGAGTTGCACATAAACTACAAGAAAGAGAGACTGTAAAAACGTTAACTCAGCAGACAGTGAGGCTTATTACCACAGTGACTTTCGGAGCTGAAATTGCCTCAACGTTGGCTAAACACTACAGTCAAAATCAAAATGTTTCTCACAAGCAATGCTGGTAGTTTGGGACTAAATAAGAAACACCAGATGGACTTTGACTGCAACAGTGTGAACAGGCCTCTAGTCACATCAAATCAAAATTTACACCATTGCCTGCAACAGGTCAGTGATCCTAGATGCTACTTAGATGTGGTCTTTGAGTATGTGTTTCTGGTTCACCTGTGAGACTTTTCCACGGCGAGAACTAAACAATCCTGGAGCTTCCTATGATCCGAACTTTTAAGAACCTAATAGGTTCTGCCATACGTCTCTAGATAAAACCGTTTCGGACATACGGACATAAGTTATTTTGAGTGTTTTTATCCTGCGTCATGCCTCAATTTTATGCATAACTTCTCTTGTTTAATATGCTGTTTTTACTTTGTTTTTACTTGTTTTGTTTTTTGTCTTTCTTCATGCCTGTGTTTTACATTGGATTGAATCTGTGTGCTTTTGTTTATTGGTCTCTTTTTTTTGGGTGGATATGTGGAAAACTGTGGTATGTGAACGTCGTTTTATGACAGAATAAAACCATTCTGAACAAAACACCATTAAAAAGGAAACACCAGGACAGAAGATGTCCGTTTTACGCACTGTTTTGAAGGCAGACAACACACAAAGATTCCTTTGTACCCGGTAACGAAGTTTGGGCTCACAGTGTTGTACTTTTCTTGATGTAATAAAATAGAAGTTTTTAAAGGGAGTGTTTAAAAGTGTTGCAGGGTCGTAGGAGGCAGAAACAAGTTACAGTTTGCTTTTCAGAAAACCAGGCTAGCTTTTTCTCCTTGCTTCCAGTCTTTATTGCTAAGCCAGACTAATCGCCTAACTTTTAGCTGTACACTTTGCACAGACATGAGTTTGGTATTATTATTCTTTTCGAGCAAGAAAGAAAATAAGTTGCTTCTCAAAATGTTGAAAAATTCTTTTAATGTATGTGCTCCTAGATGTTGCAGTATCACTTTGTTGTTTGTACCGTTTTCTGGCCAATTTTCCAAGATACGCAGGAAATCACTAACTAAAGTAGAACTAAAGGAGACAGGCAAAATTCAGGCAAAGATGATTCACTAGTAAACGTAATTTAAAACAAATACAACTTCACGGTTCACTGTTATATAACCTTTGAGTTTTAATTTTCTGCTCCAAATCGCCAAAACTCTGCTGATAGAATCAAAATACCTCAACTTGAGATCCCCCCTTGACCAGGACTAGACCCTCCATCCCACCTCTTTATCTGATGACATCAGTGATATGGCGGATCCCTCCCGACCCTCCTGGTGCCCCCAGGTCCAGATAGCATTGATAGCCAGCTGCATACTGATGTTAATGCTAATGGGGAATACCAGGGCTGGTTGGTGCCTGACAGCTGATAACAGATTGGGGAGGAGAGGGGGTGATGTTGGGGTGAATGATAATCATCGGGGTGAGGTGCAGTTAGGAGTGCATGTGTGTGTGTGAGTATGTGTATGGAGGGAAAGTGAGGTGGAATAAAGGTCAGGAGGAATGTGTGAGGTGTGGCCAGTCGCTCATTAGTCTACTTCACAGCAGGGGCACATTATGGAAACATCAGGCCCATTTACATTTAAATTCTGACTGTTTAGCTAATTCTCCTCTTCAAAATAACCACGTCAACAAGAGTGCATCTTAATTTAAAAGTACATCTTTTGTTTTGGTCCTAATCCAAACTAAACTGAACTATACATTGGCATCGCAAGAGCTGAGTTCTTCATACTGTTTTATAGTGACTACTTCTGACAGTGCAGCGAGAAGCTGGTGAGGATTTTAACGCAGAGGAAGATGTTGACACAAGAGATCAATAAATATATCCGTCCACATATCTGTCTGCTTGAGTGAAAGCTCAGATAATAAACTGGTTGTTTGCAATGGATAGAGTATGTGAGGATGCTCTGTTGTCTTTTCATTTGCAAAATTTTTGAGTCAAGCACCCACTTGACTTTTGGTAGCGTGTGGTAGTTCTAGAAATTGCAAATCAGATCATTCACTTTCAGATTGTCTGATTATTACTTCTGAGAGATTAAACACGGGAAATAATAAACATAAAGTCCCTAACCAAGGGTCAGTTGTGTAGCTAACACACTCAGAAGTGTAGAAGGTCTCGAGAAATGTAGGTAGCGAAACAAGCATAAAAACCAGCAGTGCAGACCTTATTCAATAAGATGACAGTTTGGCGCAAGTGTGCCTTCTTCAGAGCTTAAAGATTAAACCACAACACATCATACATGTAGAAATTCTGGGGCACCAGGATGTTTAAGCCAATCTGTGTAAAAAGGACAATTACAATGAATAAAATCTTGAAGAATTCTATATACAATATACATATATATTTCAACCAACAATAAAATCAAGGCTGTATTTCCAACAGAGAAACCAACAAAGCAATGGAAAAGATTTACATACTGAGGGACCACTATTAACGTCAACATTTAAAACAGAACATAATCTGGGTTCACTTTTAAAGTACAGATATATGGGGAATATACAAAATTAGATCAATAAAGAAATATTTTCTCTATGTGATATTTGACAATAAAAAATTCAGCTATCGGACTGAACTGCCCATAGGTTCATTTGGGTTTAGATTTGGTGACTGTAAAGGCCATATCTTATGATTCACATTGTCAGACTCATCAAACCCCTCAGTAAGCCCTTGTGCCCTGTATGGAAGCATCTGGATTTTGATTTGATTGTTCCTCAGCTGATTTATTCAGCTCTTTCCTTTGATTTGTCACCAGTCTGTATGTATATTGAATATACTGTAATGGACTTGAGCCAGAGTGTTAGACAACTGAAAACTGATGTCTTTGAAAAGGCTCTGAAATATCATGAAAAATAAACCAATGTAACCAGAAGCACAAGCTTGTGAACCACATGGTAAAGGATTGTTTTTTTTTTTTAATTTCTTGAAACCTCTACCTAAAAAGCTCAAATCATACAGTCTACGTGGTTCGTGGCCTCTAAGTGCAGGTCAGTGATGTGAAAGTCTGCTTGTCCTGACCTTAAGGCCATTGATTCCCACACTGGTTGGGTCCTGAAGCTCCCATTGTTGCGTGTTTGTGTTAATCATTACCTGCGATGTTCGCAACACAATGGGACAAGCTAGGGTACGGGCTTTGTGATGCAGGGGAGAACTGCTGTCAAAACACAGAGCTGAAAGAGAGGCAGAGCAGAGAGGCAGAGGGGCAGGGGGAGGGAGGGAGGGAGGGAGGGAGGGAGAGAGGAACAGAGAGGGCAGGGAGGAGGGTCCCACAGCAAGAGAACTGCTTTTAAGACACGTCATCTGATGTAGTGGTGGTCCTGTCAGTACAAACACATGCTGTGCAGCCAAACTTTGCTCAAACCCACAGAAATTTAATAAAAATTTTACTGGAAATTCCAAAGTTTCTAAAGATACCAAATATGTCAGGCTGAATTTGGGGGAAATGTCTATAAAATGATGCAAAAAAACATCCAGAATATTTCTAATAGACGGGATGGTGCAGCCATAAACACCATGGCGTCTTGGTTTTGAATATTTCACTCAGTGAATATATTATATAGCTTCAGTGAAGAGCTGGAACAAGCTGATACACTATATACTGACAGACAGTGTGGAATAAAATGATTTAAAACAACATCACAGCTACTTAATGTGAAACAAATGGGTTAAAAAAGAAGTTCTGCTGGGTTTCGTGCACACACTAAGGCTGTTAGTGTTTAGTGTCTCATTTTAAACTATTTTCATAATACAAAGCTAATTTAATTTTCGGTCTGTTTTCTGCAGGAAATGCTGTCAGAAAATTTTGATTTTCCCGCTTAAGGCCAACAAAACAAATAACAAATACAAAACAGATAAGAAAGTAAATACTTGGTCATTTTTAAAAACTTTGAAACTAACTTTGACACTAATAACAGATTACAGAGGATGTTTACGACAGAATATGATTAAACTTTATTGGCTACTAGGAGCAAAATTTGACATTACAGCAGTGCAAGAAACAATCCAAGGAAAAACTATATACAGACAACAAACAAATAAAATTTAGACAGTTATGTGTAGTTTGTTACCCTTCACCAATGGAAGTAACATCAATGTATGTGCAACACAACAGGGCGGTTTTCTGATATTATCTGATATAGTAACATAGTAGCTACAGTATATTAGGAATACATATTCAAATAGAGATTAGTATGTATAATGTATAAGGTCAAGTATCATGTGAAAAATAATAATATAACAGGAACAAATAAACCTATTTGGATTACATATACTAACAACGTTTTTAAAAATCCTGGTTTTCTACCATATCTGCACACTGCATCTGCAGTATGGTTAAGATTAAGGAAAGATTGTGACAACAGTTAATAAAAAGGGAAATGTTAATTGCAGGGCAGTGATGGGATGCAAACTTGACATAAATCAGTGGTTCAATGTGGATATAATTCCTTGGGATTCTTGGCTGGAGCGACTGTGTGATATACAAGTTTATATTGTAAAACATGTACATACAAATATGTGTTATATTGCTGCACGCACACCCCTGCAGCCACAATGTGCAGCTATAAGAACCGTAGAGTGCATAGCAATAATAATTTGTGCATTAAGTAACTGAGCCATTTTATAGATGGAATGGGTGTGATGGTCTGGAAATCACACCTGGTTTGGTCTGGTGTCACAGCTACTGTTAAATAACGTTATATTCTTACTTGCAAAAAAGTAATGTGAGTACTTTAACACTATCTGCTCATGTTTTCCTTCATACATTTTGCATTTGATGTGTTGGTGGTGAGTAATGTGAGTAATTTGATAATGCAGTTTCGTTTATTTTAATCAGTTTTCAAACTATTTGTTACAGTGTAGTGCACCTTGTTCTGTCTTTTTTCAAAGAAATTTCTGGAAAAGCAGACTATATTGTTATCATTTTTTTCACTGAACTTTTATTTGAATCTCAATAGGGCATGAAGTTCCAATGGAGTTATCTCCTCTTGCCTCCAAATCAGACACACACACATACACACAAGCACACACACACACACACACACTTACACATCGACCAGCTGTTTACATGAAGATGGATATCAATGACAGCCACTGTTTTCTCTCGCCTCTTCTCCCTTTCTTCTTTGGTTCTCTAATCACATCCAGCAGGGGAGTCCCATTCCCCGCTCACACACACACAGTAGGCTGAACCCTGTCTGAACCCTGCTGCTTTAATTAATCTCACTGACTTTGTTAATTATTTGTTTGGTTGGCTGACTGCCTGTGTGTGTACCCGTGAACACGTCCCTCTTTGAAGTATTTGGGACGGATGCCACGGCTAAAACAACCTTTTTGGCCCGGCACTGATAACCTCGAGCCGAGGAGGAGGATTCCCTCTGTAATGTCACTTTTTCTTTTATTTATCTGCAGAGAGAAATCTCACCTCTGGTGGTTTGATGACCTGTTTATTGGTGGTAAGTAAGTAATTGAAATCAATCGATGAGTCTGTCTTTTTCCTTTTGGCCGGGTTCTTATTTCTGGTGATCTGGATTGTTGTTTTCCCTCTCCATTAGGCCCGTGTAAGAGAGCTAGTTGGTGATATCCTCAAGCTCCTCCACTATGACTAACATCCTATGACTTTATCCTTTGGTAACTATACATCATGTCAGATTGTATCCAGAGAACATTTAGATATTCAGGTTGGGATATAGCAGCACAACCTACACGGTCTTGTGACCTCCCAGCATGTTGCACACTCTCAGGTGTAAAAGTTGGCACATTGGGAGTCAATCAGGTGTCAAGAAGATCTCACTAGAGCAACACTGTATTGTTCTTGTATAAGAGCTCTCCATCACTAACCTTAAAAGGACACTGTAAACTTTAGAAATAGAACAAGGCCTGACTGCTGTGGATACATTTGAAAACACAATTTAATACTTTGCTGCCATACTAGGATTTTAAGATCGTTTCGTAAATGTTTTCCATTCACACTGAAATACCAAAACATTGTAAAAAGACTTGCTAAAGGCGAAAAGGTTCAATATGTTGAAGCAGATAGTTTTGGTTTTATTTAGTCTGTTACATAACGCAGATCGTCAGCCAACCCACCATTGTGACCCTCAGGTTCCAAGCGTATTAGGGGTGGAAACTTAAAGCTGCACTTATCAATATTTTTATATTAAGAATGGATTGAATGACTGTGTGTTATGTAAAAGGTGGCGTTCATGGTGATGAACCTACAGAGGATTATCCCCAACTCGGCAGTTCCCCTTAGCTTTACACAACGTGCAACATGGTCACTTAAAATGCATAAAATGTGTTTTCCCTCAAAATTCACTCATATCAACTCGAGCATGATTAATATTTTAATGGTAAGGTTTCGGCAACTCACAACGCTTAAGAAAGGTTAAGTATATCGAAATAGTCAACGCTGATAGGACATGTTTAATTTTTTCAATATGCCCTTTAAAACCACAATCTTTCCCTAATCTTAACCAAGAATTTCTGTAGTTTAAACCAAACCACAACTCCAGCAGTGTTTGGAAAGTTACTTGAAATATATAATCTATTACTTATTTACTTATTACTAAATCATATCAGGATCCAATCAAACTCCTGGTAAGACAATAAACAACCCGATCCCCAAAAATGTTGAAGTAACAGGGTGTCACTGGGATTACTAACTGTAATGTAATCACTGAGTTTCATGTTGTCGCTTACACTACTCCTTACTGAAAAAAAGAAATCACTTTACTGTGATACATTAATCAATGTCAAAGTCCACCATCATCCACGTCAAACACCCCTCTACGTATGACTTCTGCGCAACTCACTTGTTGGATTGGAAAAAATCTTTCCAGTGAACATAATCCACTCACATCCAGGCAATTATTTTTCCTCCAAAATGTAATAGGCGGAAACATTTAGTAGTTTATAAAGCTAATATTGAGGAGACAGGGTTGGAGGATTACTGTAGAAGCATCGTTCTTGTTGTCATGTTCTGCATTCGTTGTTTTTCCTTTTGCTCTAAACTCCGATTTGGCAAATGGAGGATAAAAAGTGGAGAGAAGTGAGAGTCAATAAATATGGCTCCACACTCTACATAAATATATTACCATTCATGTAAAGTACAAATTGTATGACAGAACAAAATGTTGTTCCAATAAAATTGTACCAATATACTGTATGTACACACTTTACACTAGTTCACTTGCTTTAAAGTGTCTGTGTGTAAAGTATGTGTCCATGTATATAAAGGGATATTTGTATGTAGTTTATTCATGTGTGTGTTGTTACAGATAGTTGGCTGGCAACAGAGGGATTACTGCCGTCCAAACACACCGTGTGATATACCCAGGATGTACGTGCAGAGAGATGTTTGGTTAACCTCAACAGTGGGGCTTGAGTGAACGCAGACTCCCGGCTGCAGTATTCTGGAGGAAATCCGGTAACGTGTTACATATGGGGGGTATTATTCATGATTACAGTTCAATAAACAGAAAGAGAGGATGGAAACAGATCTGTGGTCCTACTCTTCCTTCTGACATCGCTTAACTGGGAATCTTCTGCCTTGTCTCCTCTTCTCTACGTCTTTCCTGTCTTTTCTTCATCATCTCTCGTCAGGGCAGGTCATGAAGTTCTCCTTTGTTTCAGTATATCTTTCTGATTTTAGCTAAAAATAATCTTCCAAAGCTGTTATACAGTAACATTTTATTGGCTTGTTGTTGAACTTGTATGTCTCTTGTAATTTTTTTTTGCTTTTTTGTTCCTCTCAGCTTTACAAAGCTCTTTTTTCCTTTTCTTTTTATGACTTCATACTGCTTAAGCCCTGTTCCTCTGTATGTTCTCACACCGTAAATTCACTGACGCAACAAAAACAGATTTTCTCTTCATTGGGAACAAGACTGAGTATATTGTTAGCCGAGGACTCTCAGGTGAAATCTGCACTGTACTAGTGTACCGTGCTTTCAGTGTGATGGCTGTGTGAAAAGAAGAGATCTGTGTAAAAGGAACAAGAAATCATTAAAAGTTAAGTGAATGTTTTTGAAATTGCCACTGCATCACTCTGCATTTTCAATTTTAGATCACAGTTCGTAAATCAATGGAGAAAAACTGTAATGGTGATTAAACTGAAAACAAGACTGTTTAGTTTAATCGTTGACAAGTTGACAATCTGACAATATATTGTAGAGCAACGGTTTTTCATTTTCAAGAGATAACACTATGAATGGTTGGAGACCCCATCTGGACACACCGGGTCTGCCATTTGAAAGCCCTCAGGTCTTCGCTCCTCCACTTCTGCAGCCTGTTGCTGTGTACACATCAAAGGTCTTGAGCGCCCGGTGTCACAGTAGGTTTTGCTAATGGATCCGCCCTCTCCATTGGGACAGGAAGCGAGACACCCCCTGCTTCACAGTAAGAGACACGCACTCCAGCTCTCCAATGAATTACCCTCACACAACATGTAGTCTCTCATTGGCCTCCATTGACTTAAACCCTCAACTAATACCTATTATTCATTATATTCAGCTTTTAATTTTCTGTCGATTATCTATAATAATACCAAATAAATACAGGTGAAAATTGCCTAAAAATATATGCAAAACACAATCTGAGTAACACTTTATAGTCTGTCTCCTAGAAACCATGTTAATAATCAATACCACAACGTAACAGGGTTATTCTAGTTTACTCAGTTCTAGGACAAGTAAAAAAAATTGTTTAAAGTGATCTGCTGTGAAAATAAAATCTAAAATAATAAAGCATATCTTATCAGTATCTGAACTGAGTACCTGTTCTGTATCAGAACCTGATCAATCTCAAAACAACATTTCTACATTTTGTCCCCGGCCCATGTGTTCAATCTATCAATGCTTGATATTTGTTTTTTTATTACACGTCTTCGCTGGTCCATTCTAATCTGAGTAAGTGAGACTGGACCCAGGATCTGGATCAGACCCGGTCCAAATTGTACTCAGTCTAAGCGGGTCAGGTCCTTTTACTGCAACAGGTCTCGGATCTGCGTGTCAATATATGGATCTGTAGCAACTGAGAATACTAGATGAAAAACAAGAAAACAGCATAAAACATTAAATACAAATACAATACAATCACATAAACACACACATCCTACAAAAAAGCCTGATGATCAGACCGAGCTGTCATTTTTTGTCACTTCATTGTCATTATCATATTGCAATTGCTGAAAAAATCGTAGAACTGTGGGAAATTCAAAGTTCTGGAAGGTTGTGAACAGAACATGAGTGAAAACAGAATAATGAAATATGCACTAGAGGTCTTCAAGGGACCAAAATGTTGTACCTGATCTGGAACAGACCCGTGAAAAACCTACTCCAACAGACATGCAAAAATTAATTTTCAAAAAAGAGAGATCCGCTCTGGATAGACCAGAGGATAATTACACCCAAACCTGAACAGACCGTAATACAGAGAGAACACAGACACCAGATCATAATGCGCTTCCAATTAATAAGAAGCTGCAGTCGAAAAGAGTAGAAATTTAATACCAATGTCCTGAGGATGAATGTAAAGTCATAGAAACTACTTCTAAAAATAATTTGTTTATATGATTCAAAGACTATTTCATAGAAATAATGCAGAGTCCTATTTTCACATCCAGCACCAAAATTAAAACACTCTGTTCTAATATGCTTCTGGCCTTACTACAGCTACTGTTGATAACCCAATCACTGCTACCACCCATCCCTGGTCCAATCCTTTTCACTCATCCTTCCTGCCTTCTTCCATCTTCCCCTCCCTCTCTTTCCAGTCTTTCTCGTCTTCCTCTCTCCTCCTCCCCCGTAAGGGGGCCCCCTCTCCAGGGTAGATCTCTCGCAGTAATCCCTTGGATCAAGCCACCCGCCCCCCTCATCCGAGCCCTACTCAGCTTATTAGATCAGGTCCTCTGTCAAAAGCAGGGATCTGGGGCCTCATTGTTTGGCCCCTGATTAAGAGCTTCTCATACTGGAGGATCAGGTCTTTACACAGAGTGAAGTAGAGGGAGTTGGGGGTAAGAAAGAGAGAGGATCTTTCTTTCTTTTTGTCTGGGGGGGTCTTATGGGCCACATTGTTGCAGGGCTCAGAGAAGGCTTCTTTTAAAGGTAGGCTGGATTTAGGGGGACAATGGGATGTTAGACGATGAGGGATTTAAACCTTAAACTCGTACTTTTAGGGCTTGTGGCCGTCCATTTGTCCACGACTTGGAGATTTCCCAGTACACCTTTAGATGTGAAGTGAACTTCTTTGACAGATACTGAAGGCAACATCTCAACATAGAGGGACTGATCACATCAAACATTCCAATATAAACTGATTGATCACGTTGCATCACTGCAAAAAATAAGGAGTGACAGGAGTGAAATATTGCAATATATACATCGTGTTTCTTTTGTTTGCAGACCATTACATTTTTTGTTTGCTTAAAATGCTTAAAATGCTACAATATCTTTGTGCTTAAAGATATTGGAAATGAAATGGTTAAACATCAGAGGTTATTTCATGTAATTGAAAAATCAAATTCAATTAACATCGTGTTTCATTTTGTTTTTCCCACAATATCTGCTCATAGCAACTAAAATATGATTACAATTTTCATGGTTATGTTTAGGCGCACAAAGCACCTGGTTAAAATGGGGAGAGGTCGTGGCCTTAGTTAAAAATCTAAAAAAGTCAAAAGTGGCTTGAACCACAAGACACGATGTATTAACTTCACTGAAATTTAACCACCATCTTTCCCTAATAATCTAACCAAAGTGCTTCTCTTGCCCCCAATTAACCAAAAGGATGCAAACTTTGGTCCTTATTGTCAAAATCAAGCATGTTGTATAATTCTATATTCCATACAGAGGTGATAGATAAGCTTTTTTCAGAAAAACGATAATAATTTGTTGTAAACACAAGAGACAGTTCCACTTGAATTTGTCTGAAGCCGCATTCAGACTGGATTTATATTCTCATGGGGCAGTGGGGGGATTTTTTTTTTCACCCCCACCCAAGTAATATTTACAACCACCATACCTTTCAGCTGCTCCTCTAGTTTAAATCACATCTGGAGCGACATTATATTTTAAAGTGGATCTCTGTGTTTTTTCCGTGTGAAGAGCTGCTTGTCCTTCTATTTTTATCTGGTCACAGTGTGAAAATGAGTCAACAATGTTTTTTCAAATCTGTGGCTGTCAATTCTTAATGTCAGCTACAGGTTGGTACACGTATTTTCTTTTCAACCCCATTTTCAGCCTATATATTTTTTACATTTTGGCAAATTGGTGCTGTTAAAAATATGGCAAATTAGCTATTAGCAATACTTGTTCACAATGTAACGATGGCTGTACATATAAAAAATCACTGTCTTATTTTCACACTGAAGAAAACTTGAAAACGTGATACTTGTCAGGCAAGTTCTGGAGCTTGTTCATTTATGCACCGTTTTCACATGCATATTGATATGTTAGCGCCTGCATATTGCTATGGTTCTTCTATTTCAAATGGGATCTGTAAAGATGGGGGACAGCTCAAGACCAAACACGGACAACCTAGCTAGAAAGCAGGCTTGTCATTTCAGACATTACGGTTAGGGTTAAGGGTCAATGACTAGGGTTGAAACCCAATGCTCGTTTCCAATATGTCATTGGTAACAGAATGTTTCCGTAGCAGAATAAAGTGAAAATGAAAAGACAACTCATTATCAATTAGCAAAATGAGCAAAATATTGTTTTAAAACCAAAGATTCACAACATCGTTAGTAGTGAACTAGCTACCAGCTGTCAGAGGACCGTGTGAATCACATTGCAATTCTTTGCATACTAATTAGGTACAACTAATATGTTCATGCCCTGGAACACGGCCACAACCATAGCTCTAATAAACAGGCAGGGAAGGTTGTGGAACGGTCACTGTTTGGTTAGGCACAAAAACTATTTAGTTAGGTTAGGTTGGGGTTAAAGTAAGTACTTTGTTATGGTAAGATGACTTTAGTCATCATGGTTACAGTAAGAAACATGTGGTTGAGGTTGTGAAACGGTTATGGATAAAAGTAGCACTACTGTGGGTTAGAAACTAGAGATGAACAGTGGTCTGCTGTGTGATGATCCTATGTTTCTGTTGATCAATCCATCCACCTCTACCTCTTCCTAACAGGGCATTGTCACTCTATATACTAGGTCACCTGACTTCCTCTGTTCCTAGAGGTAATCTAACAGTAAAACATAATTATAGGTCGTAATAATCTGCTTGCACAGACGACCTGCGGTCTTGTTTTTTACAGGAGGACAGTCTCTGTGTTTCCTGTAATCCAAAACAATGAGTACAATTACCGAGAGCACAGTGAATGTTTGGTGCTTTTATTTCTCATGAAACTGCCAGAACTTGATTTGCGAGTGGCAACCTGCTCATTTTGGATAATGAAATGTGTATAATCTTGTAAGATTATAGTGAATATATCGTGTTGGAATTAAAATATCATTAATTAATTATGAAATTAAAATAAAAATGAATGAAAGGAATTTTAATCTCCATCAATTCATTATCTACACCCATTCATGTCTTTGTAGGGTCACAAGGGCCCATCATGCTAGACCCTGGACAGGTTGTCAGTTTATCAGACTAACAACTATTTTCCAAAAAAATGTTTGCGGAAGAACAAGCACAACGACAATAACATAAAGAACACAAAGAACTTTTTGCGAAACATTTCTGTGCTAAATATTCCTTTACTTATATATTTTGGTTTAAAAACAAAGTGTTGCTTGTTTCGTCCTCCGTCTCTAAGCAGTTTAAAGTACAAGCAGGGAGCGTGGATGTTAAGTTGAACATTCAAAGCCAGAATTCTCAGAAACTAGCTGATATATTTATCAACAGCCTACAGCCCCATGTAGATATGCAGTTAATTGGATCTTTTCTGTTTACTTGCCAATGCATCAGAACTTTTTCATGTGGAGTCAGAAGCAAACCTGTGACCCTCTTCAGGCCCAGACTCATATTCTAATGAGACCTGATTGTAAAGAAAGACGTTAGTTTGAAGGGACAGTGATGCAGCATTCCAGGGGGATTGAGAGGCTATGTGGGAAAAGCAAACTGAGGTGTTAATCTCAACAGAGTGACTCCCCTCCCTTCATGTTCTTAATCCCACAGTCTCTGTGGCATCAGCGCATTCATTCCCTGACACGAACCCAGCCCTCTTCACCATCACCACATACACAAAGGGTTCCTTAAAGCTGGTCAGGCTGGAATGCGAGTGGACATTTTTTTGTTTATCGTAGATGCTGATTGGCTAGGCATCATGGAATATGTGTAGGAATGTGGAGAGTGAAATTTGGAATTGCTGAAATTTAGGGGAATTTATTGTTGATGTTAATTAAGTTGATTTGGTTAGAATATCAAATAACGAAATGAAAGCCTGGGGTAAAGAAGATAGAAGTTAGCAGTTAGTATTAGCAGCTCCGATACAGCAGTGGGAAGGTGAACAGTAAACAATGAGGCTAATAGCACTGAAATAATACATTTACGCTGGATTACATACATGCTTTCTTTCCTGTGAATCCTTCGAGCATGTGAGGGTAATTTCGATCCTAGCACCAGAATGACGGACTCTACCACTAACTTAAGTAATGGAGGCTAATACAGTCCAGACCGTAATTATTTGGACGGTTACACATTTTTCTGTTCTTCAGGCTCTGAGCTTCAGCACAGTCATTTAGAATTTAAATAATGGATGCTACATTAAAGTGTTAAGTCTCAGCTTTATTTGAGCAGGTTTACATAATATAGAAAGAACTGTGTGGGAGATGTAGACTTTTAACACAGTGCAACTCCATTCTTCTACTGCATTTCAGTGACTATACTAGTCTATGCTCTCTCTGTGTGTGTGTGTGTGTGTGTGTGTGTGTGTGTGTGTGTGTGTGTGTGTGTGTGTGTGTGTGTGTGTGTGTGTGTGTGTGTGTGTGTGTGTATGTGTTTTCTTCGGCTTGTATTGTGTTGCTGTTGTCAGCAGGTGTGTTGTTGCATGGAGCATGGCTCAGAGACACCAAACAATACAGTTTATGAAAGGACAAAAAGCCTGCTAACCACGTGGCTTACACACACACACACACACACACACACACACACACACACACACACACACACACACACACACACACACGCACACACAAGACAGAAGTGGAAACGCACCTTCCTCTGAGTCTGTGAATGAAGAAGACACACAGCAGTGGTGATAAAGATGTGGTGGGCTTTCTTTGGATGTTTGGGTTCTGCTGCTCAGTCGAGGATTGAAAAACACGCAGCGACGAAACACCCGTGAGAGTATCAGGGCCTCGAAAAGGTCACTGGGATCTATGGTCAGATTCACCTCATTCTCACCTGATATATACACTATGTAAACTTGGTGAGTTATGGTGATGATTGGAAGTAGGAGGAAACAGCTAGCCTGGCTGTGTCCGTACTCTCACTGCCTGAAAACTGTCAGACTTATATGTTGTGTCTTGTGAATTTTATACTTGTAGAAATAAAAAATAGACTGTTAGATAGTACAACAGCAATAATCAGTGGCTTTGCAGCAGCTCAGAGGCTCTGTCCTTTTGTTACTCTGAACAAAACCTTGGTGATTTAGGGAGGTATTTGTAACTAGCTTACTAGCTAACAAAATAAAGCTTGTTGATAACGCAATTGTGGAGCTGCTGGTGTCTTTTTAGTGTCTTTTAGGGACGGCAATTCCATTTGGTCGGTTGGTCCAACACTGTGGTCCAGACTGAAATATCTCAACAAATATTGGATGGATTGCCATGAATTTTTTGTTCCCCAGAAGATGAATTCTAATGACTCTGGTGATCCCCTGACTTTACCTCTACCGTACTCATGAGGTTGCTCATTTTGTTTCTGAGGGAAATATCTCAACAACAAATGGGTTTCTAAGAGACATCTCTGTGAGGTGTAAGAAAACAAACCAGAAACACTAAGAGCCTAACATGAGGAGTTGTTTTTGTACCATGAAGTGTGCGCACATCATCGTAGTTTGACGTCAGCTGAACTCATTGGGATATGCAATTGTCCTGTTAACCAGCACTGATGTACATCAACTATTCAGGAAACAGCAATTTTCATCACAACTTTCATCACAACTGCAACTTTACTGTTTTGGTTCACTCTCACTGCTCTCACACTGTTCTTTTTCAGCTGGAAAAGGCAAAAAAAAAAAGCTCTCAAAACTGGCTGTACATTTCCTGCTCAGCACCAGTCAGCAGACAGACACAGTTAGCGAGAGTCAATATTGGACTTACATTCATCAGGTTTGTGTCATTACAAGTATACCACTTACTAAAGGGCATATAAATGTTAGCTGTTAAGGAAGGAGGGATCAAATCTTTCTCTCCCCCCACATCCCAACCTCTCCCAGCTCATCAGAGGATCACGACCACCGTCATAAATATCTCAGTTCAGAGGTTGACAGCTCAAGCTTGATTCGTTTTCACGCATGTACATATTTGGATTGGATCCCTGTCAAAAACAATTATAATGGTCTCCCCAGGATTTCAAACCTCCTCTCCCTACTGAGAGGCGTCTGCTGTCAAAACTGTTTGGATGATTTTCCGGAGTTGGAGTGTCCACATCTGTGCTTGATTAGCACAACAATAAGGCCCAGCAACCCTGACTTAATGAGAAGGCATCTTCAGCCTGGGCTTGAGGACCCCACTGACAAAGACGCTATACAACCCCTACCCAAGTATTTTTCTGCAGATCCATTAGGCAGAAACCTGCCACTACTGGAAAACAGAAAAAATCCGAAAAGTATGAGGCGTGTGGTGATTCTCATATCAAGAAAACTGTTCTTTGTGCTCCAACATGCACAAGAATGTAAACTGGAAAATAAAGCGAGGGTAGACATGGAACCAAAAGAAAATGAAAACATCACCCACAGCCAAAATTAGAGGGGAAACCTGGCTCTACAATCTGCTACCATCCGTCCTTTCATTTAAATGGCAGCTTGTGATGCACTGTTTTTCTAAAGTCAAATTACCAAAAAACTTTCCCATCTGTGCAGCCTGTTGTTAAGGTCGCCTCCCCAAGAGTCTGAGAAGCCATTTGTTTAAATGTAAAACAAAATTACACACGAGATGTAAATATACAGAGACATACTGTATGTTTAAATTCTTGGTGTGTCACTGACATGGTAGGACAGCACGTTGTATGTACTACTTTTTCTTTAGCATAACCAACCGTCAAAGTCAGGGTTAGGGGCTAAGTAATACATTACATCAGTGAGGGTCTTCACAAGTATAGAAGTATGTGTGTGAGTGTTTATAGTCAAATCATAGGGCATCAATGCTATTTTAACTCCTTTCCTTTCATTTCCATCACTGTACGTTTCAGGCAGATTGTTTAATTTTGTTTAAAAAGTGGTTTAATTTGTAACTCTCACAGTGCGAATAAACACTGCAGAGACCAAAACGCATTTTACAGTGCTTGCTCTATGTAATTTGATTATTCTAAATGTGCTCATTTCTAAAACACAAAACTCATGTAACTTAGAATTAATTCAGTCCCAGAAAACGAATGCCCTAAATGAAAAGACAGACAAGTGTGTATGGTGCCGTGTTTATTTCCTGCAGAAGCAGAGGATGGTACCACACTGATATGAAAACACTCAAGCTCCTTCAAAAAATATAACAACATAAACTTTTTTTTTATGCTTACTGTGATGGAGTATCTGTTTCTGAAATTTTCTCATGCTGAGGAAGGTGAGCTTGAAAACTGAAAACTGTATGAAGAAAAGCCTTGGAGAATAGAAAAGGAGCCAAGCCACAGATTATAAAAAATGGAAGCATGAGAATTATCCCTTAAAACTCTTACATCAAGATCAGTGTGAAGCAGATATTTGTTTTTCTCCAGCTGCTCCAGGCTTGTTCCTCCTACAAGAGGAGTTGAAACATGAAAGCCATCAAATGAGCAATACTCTAAAATATAGCTATTTTTCTCTTCTTCTGAGAAAGGATACAGCCGACATTGATCTTCAGCTTTTATGCTTCTAGACAGTTTTATTTTTTATCTTTAACCCATATTCTTTAGTCCATCCTGAGATCAGGTCATTCTGGCAGAACAAACCCGTAGAGGTCGCCTTTACTGTATATTTGTGGATTCATACAGAATCATACAGAATCATGATTCCATGCAGAAACGTAATTTTAAGTGACACAATGCCTTTGACTACTGTCTGTCTTGCTTTACATTACTTTTGACACGTATATTATTTTGGATTTAAACAACAGACAAGCTCAAAGTCAACCCAGCTGATCCAGTAAGCAGTGTTTACCGAGCCTGCCCCCACCCCTGGTTGTAAATGGTCAATTAATCTAAATCTCTCAGTGTTTATTGGTCTCCGTTAGCTAAATGAGTGTAGACTTCTCCTCCCTCTTTGTGCTGTAAAATGAATAAATGGTGTTAAAGAAAGAGACTTGCTGATTGGCACTGGCACCCTGTGTGGCCTTGAAGGAGGGAAAGGAGGTGGGGAGGTCGGTTTTTCTGTCAGAGGGGAGTTTTATGAGCCCCTGTAATCACCAGGCGTTAAACTCAACAATTAGGAGCTGCTATTTTGTCGCTGGTTTATGGCAAGAGTCTAGTTAGCTGCTCAGCTCTGCAGGCAGGGGGGGGATGGTCTGAGCTGGAGTATAGGGTGTGGAGAAAACACAGTGCTAAGTTTAACTGAAAATTACATTGGAATGGATCTCAGGCTTTGGTTTGATAAGGTTACTGAACGCCCAAATTAGGGCTGCTGAAGCAATTGTGATGCTGAAGTAGGTTTAGATAATAAAATACGTTTATTAAATACGAGATGAATTCCCTTAATGATTTGCCTATCTTCATACTCACACATACACAAACACATGTGCACATTCACATACAAACAGCATGGGGTCAGTGAAAGGAATGGCCTCCGCTTTAACACTTAAATTGCAGGTGTAGCTAGCTGGGTCCACTGAGGCCTTGGAGGCAGGAATGTTGTGTAATTACATGTGTCATTGCATCTAATCATCTGCATGTAGTGAAGACGATTACATGCAGCAGCTCATTGACTTCAACTGACCAACTCAAACTTCCACAGCCTTCCTCACTTCAGCTCACCTGACTTCACTTTCTCTCCGGTAAGTTCAAATAAGACATGCTAGCGGTTTTCAAACCTTTTATCTAGGGACTTTAAGTATTACAGATTTCTCTTTCTTGGCAAGTAGAGAAGATCAGCAGTCAAATATACACTCCCCTTTAGCCCAATGATCTAGGATCAGTCGATCAACACTATTAAAGCTAGAGGTGACTGACAAGCAATATGTGTTAGAGTAGTTTCTGCCAAATCAATGGATGTCAGTAAATTGTTAAATATGTAAAAGTAGTGGATCACTGCAGATTGTCTAATGCTTCCAAATATTACAACTATTGAGGGGCATCTTGATTAAACAAAGACATCCTTCAGGTCTGACGATCCCGTTGAAACAAAATTTCTTACACCAATAGAAGTTTAACTTTGACTTGGGTTGCAAGTAATGTAGGGCTGCAACAAATTATTCTTTTCATTATCCATTAAGTGACATCTTGTAATGTCCTTTTTTTCCTGTATGATCAACGGTCTGACACCCCCACATATTCAATTTAAAATGATGCAGCAAATCCTCAAACTAGAAAAGTTGGAACAAGAAAATATTTGGCATTTCTGCCTGAAAAATAACTTCAATGTTACGCCACGTAGGGTTAAATTTAAAAAAGTTTTTTGCCATATCTTTCAGACATCAAAGTTACAAAATCTATAATGGCTTTGAAATGAACAGAATATATTTGCTAAAAATCTGTTCTTGTTTCAGTTGACAAATTGTCTTTCCTCAGATGCACTGTACTGCAGTACTGTCCAAACATACAAACCCCTGCCAAACAGAAGCAGACACTTATATTTAAATCATACCGAACCTTAGTGGAACATCAGCAAACTGGATAACATGAAATCCTGTGTGTTTTCTTTTTTCCCTCTTTTTGGTTTATCTTCTTAGCTTCTATTGTCATTTGATATCAAAAGGTGTTTGTTGTTAGACATATTTGAAGGCACTGATGAGATGCCATGATATTGTTTGCTCATCCTGTTAAGAAATTAACAAGTTAAGTAATATTTTTATAATGCCCCATTGTGTGCAAACTGTCTGCTAAAAACATAGTCTGTTTTAAAGTCAGCAGTGTATGAGTTAGTTTGAGTTTGTAATCTATTCTAAAATCAGTTTTGTTTTCTTTGGGTATGTTGAAAATGCAAGATCCAGAGGAAAGGTTCCTCCCCTGACCTTTACTTATCTGACCTTACCTCCCCCTGCCTGACCTGCCTGAGCCCTACTCGCCTGATCTGCCTCCCTCAGGTGACACCCCTCACACACCTGTCACCTAGAGGTCCCCAAGCAAACAGCTCATTCTTCTTTGACTGCCCACATGAATGATGTAAATTTAACACCTGTGGACTTTTTGTCAAGAAATAAATGTTTGTAAAGTGAATGTGCTAAAGCTAGAGACTATAGTGAAATAACTGGTCAGGTTTTGGTTAAAGCTGATTGGCCTAATGGAAGGGTAACATGCAACCAGGAGGAACTGTCTGAATAGCGAATAGAAACTTGAGGCTGGATCTGGCTATATTTATACCCATTGTGCCACCTTTTCTCTGTAATTGGTCATTTTAAAAGTCAACACAGCCAATCACACGGTACAGCTGTTGTCAGATGTTGTGATCCTGAAATAATGATTTGACTATCAACTCAGCGCGGCAACTATGGGACACCATAAACAGAAGAATATATAAGCAAGAACAATGAAATTGTAAAGTATCACAAACTGGTACCTGTGCTGCTCACGTTTTCATGTGAATAGAACTGGCAGACAGTGAGTAGGTGTTGTTGTTCAAGTGTGTGATTTTGTGTGTGTGTTTTCAGTGTTGCTGATAGGCCTGAGTCAAAGCCAGCTGTCCAGCTGAACTCTCCTGTCAGGCCCTCTGGTCAAAGAGGTTAGAGGTCAGTGCGCACGTGTTTGCACATGTGTACGATTCCACATATTCAAGCATATGGTAGTCTACAGGTAGATGTCAGTAGGTTTTAGTGTGTGTCTATGTGTTTATAAGTGACATGCTGTCAGCAGTGTGTAGAGACCCACAGCTGCAGTGCGGCTGATTGGTCCTCTGGGAGAACAACAGAGGAGCTTTCTGTTTGTTCTGTTCGTTCAGAGCACACTCTCACACATACAGCTCTTTTTGGTTGTTTAAAAAACAAATGGATTCACTGCAGAGCTGAGAAATAAGTAGCATCATCTTCTCAGGGACAGGAAGCAACATGATTTATGGGAAATGTGGTCATGGCTTGGAAACATCCGCTTGTCAGCCAAGAAAGAATTTTGTCTTTCAGCATATCCATGTGCCAGGGTGGGTATTTCTCAGGTTTGATAGGCTGCTAAAGGCTTACCTGCTATTATAAAGATCAGTCAAATGATATACCATATACAATATCCAAGGCCACTTCTTCAGGTTGTCCTCCCATCCCTCAGTAGTGGAAGGTAGAGAAGTGATGCGGTCTGTAGCATACCACTAGCTATCACAGATGCCAGTTCAGTGAATGGAATAACTGGAAGATATCATGAGGCCAGGAATAAGGTGGGTAAGATGTCAGAAATATCTTAAATTCTTAAAGCCCGAACTGCTTCGTCAAACTGCTTATTTAAGCCCTTTTCAGAAATGGAATCTGTAGCAGTGCTGGCTTCATCAGTGAATGACTCTAATCTAATTTACAACTGACATGATTTTCGGTGGCAGGGAATCAGATACAAATGACTTGATGGTGTGTTGTCCACAGACAACAAAAAGCTTTTGTGCCAAACATCTGCAGCACTATTATTCTAGTAGGAGCCAGACTGATCCCAAACAAAATGACAAAACTGTGGCATTAAGCCTTAAATCTGCCTTACATGAAACACACACACATACGCACTGTGCTTGGAATACAGGTAACTCAAAACCACAGGCAACATAATCAGACGTTTGAGAGACACACTGAGCAGAGCTCAGTATAGAAGCACTTTGAGCTCTCGGTCTGAGTGTTGAACCATGTAGTTTTGTGGTGCCACGCGTCTTTCCTGTGTTGGTTTATGGATGTGTGGCGACATAAGTGATTCCAGGCCTGTGTGGTAGTGCCGTGACGCACATGCAGCCAAAGAAAACCCTTTAGACAGATGTGTTGGTGTGTGTTCTTAATCCCCCATCAGTAAGAGCACTGTAGTTGGTGTGTGAGGTCGAGAAAGCGAGGGCAATTTGTTTGTGTATTAGTGTTTAAATAGCGACAATTTTGTGAGTATGCGCGTTTTTAATGGTCAAAATATTAGTCCTTAAGTGTTTTCTGAATTTCTTCACATTTAAGAGCTGTTAACACTGTATTTTGGGCAGATTTACCAAGTGATATGACTATGCAGTTGAGGCATAATAATAAAAAAAAACGTATCCCGCCTTATGCTGCATAATTGCCTTTGTGCATGGATCACTGTGTCCGTGCATTTATAAGAGCAACCCTTGCTCTCCTTTTTTCCCCCAGAATTACAGTCATTATGTCCATTAATTACCTGTGAAATGGCTCTCAAGCAGAGGCAGGCCTGCTGCATTCAGGCTGCCAGCAGGCGATTTGGGTTGGCACTGAGCCACCAAGCCAAATATCCAGGGCAACGCACACACACATGTTTAGATTTTATATTTCAGCCCATTAGCGCATAAACCACAGTGATTTATTGTGACTGCAAGAGGAGAAAAACCCTGACCAGGACAGCTCAAAATAGGCATCATGTAATAGAAAGTGAAGAGAAAACTGGAGAGAGTGAACGAAGGGGTTGCTGATTTTCCTTCAAAGTACTTAAAAGAATATCTGGGTTTATTTCAACTTCGGTCTATTTTCATAGATTTGTCCATCATTTCTATCAGTAATGATAACACTGTAATCGAAGAAGTAAACGAGATCTGGGAAGCCTGAAGGCATTGTTGAGGAATCTACATTGAAACTGTAGCTAGTGACGCTAAAAACTACTCCTCACTGGAGGTAGTTAAGCCACGGCAACAAAAAAAAGCAACAAAAAGCTATACTAAAAGTTACTCAGGAAAAGCAGTTTAATATACTGAAGCTATTTCACATCATGAAACATCTACCATGAAGAAATATGATAAATAAATGTGCTAATTAATTTGTACATGAATTTAGTTTACCACATTGACCACATAACAAATTAACTTGAGATGTCAAAGGCAATTGCCTTACACAGTTACATAAGTTTTAGGCTGCTGCTGGCATTAACCTGCTTCATAGAGGAAAAAATAGCTCTGTACTTGAAACATTACGTGTTTTTGAAAATAGGCATGCAACCCAACCGCTACTGGGAAATGTAGTGAAATTAGTAGTGGCACTACAGGTAGCCTTTACAATTTGGGTAGTAATTTTACCATTCACCCTTGTTTTTTCTTCCAAATAGGTTTGGCTAAGGTTTGTAGGACAGAATTTCCACTTTTAAAAATCCAGTTTTTTCACCCCACACTTACAAAATTTCTGATCATTGCTGATCAAAAAGTTGATAGGCTCCTCTGTGTTGCCCTGACTTCTTAGTTTTCACTCACAGCTATAAACTTAACAAAAAACACAGACTGATGCAAGAAGTATTTTGTAAACTTTTATGCCCCGGGTTTTACCTGTCAGGCCACAAACAGGCTGCCCTATCTACACAGCCAGAGAGGAGCGCCATTTCTACGCAGAAGGCACGGTGTCAGCAGCATGTTAACAGAGCACCCATCTGTGTCTACACAGCAGGCGTTCAGGCACAGTGTTGAGTTGTATGTGACCAGCATTTTGGAAATGATCAGAGCGTGTAAAATGCACGAAAATCGACTTGACCTGTAAAAATATGCTGCAGGTTGCCTTTATCACGTGTAAAACGGGGGCCGTTACGCAGCTTTGTAGAGAGCTGGACTGATTAGAATGATGAAAACACAGCTGAAATGCTCTCAGTGTAGACATGTAACTCAACTCCATGGTTTGGTTGAAACCACTTTAATCGACTCAGTCATGAACAAACAAACACACATACACAAACACACACTTGAAGATGGCCACAAGCGTTTACTCATTTATACACAGCAGCCAACAGCAAATACATGTCTGTGACACTCTGACCACACATGGAGAAACACTGTGGCTGGAGCTACTTGTGTTTGAAGAATGACACAAACACACACACACACACACACACACACACACACACACACACACACACACACACACGGAGAGAGAGAGAGAGAGAGAGAGATGAGGAGTTTAATTTCACAATGTTTAATTCATCCTACCAGACACAAACAAACTGTACAACAAAAATGACTGGATCCTCTAAATATTAAAAGTTTTTATTTTTATTTTCAATAGAGATATTTTCACTTTGTCTCGTGGTTTAGTCAGCTATAACGATGACAACTATTCAAAGCTGTTCCAACACATACACAGAAATACATCCCACCACACACAAACACAAACACACAGTTTTAAATTTCAAAGCTGACTGTTCCAGTCAGCCGAATGTGGCTTACTGTGTCTGGACAGCAGATAAGACGAATGAGTGTCTGACGGCATATGACTATTTTGGACTCAATTTTACTTTGGTCTCTACAGTTTCTACAGTGTTTTGGGTGATACAAGTAATTACAATATTACCATGGATTCGGCAAGTTAGCTGCAGGATTCCACGAACCCTTCATTTTTAACCTAAAGTTGTTTACATTTAGTCAGATATGACAGTCCCAGGGGCCTGAAGTTTCAGGGGGCCCCTTTTCTTCACCTGCAAAATATACTAGAGACACAAAATGACCACAAAATACAGTGCAACTGCAAATATACACAAAACTTTGCAAAACAAACTTATCAGACACATGGCAGAAACTTTAGAACTGGCCAAATCAACAATCTGGTACATTCGTAAAAAGACGGAATGCACTGGAAAATAGAGGACAACTTAAGTGGACAATCACGGAATTCTTTCCTTGGTGTAGAAAAACCCCTCACAACATCTAGCCAGGTCAAGAACACTCTCGAGGAGGCAGGCCTATCATTGTCAAAGTCTACAATCAAGAGATGCCTTCATGACTGTAAATACAGATGGTTTACCACGAAAAAAGCCTGCCCAGCTCTGGAACTAGATTCTCTGGACAGATGAAACCAAGATTAACTCGTACCAGAATGATGGGAAGGGAAAAGTATGGAGAAGGAAAGGAGCAGCTCATGATCCAAAGCAAACCACATCATCTGTCAAACATGGTGGAGGCAGTGTTATGGCGTGGGCATGTTTGGCTGCCAATGGAACTGGGTCACTGGTGTTTATTGATGGTGTGAATGCTGATAGAAGTAGCAGGATGAATTTTGAAGTGTACAGGGCTGTACTATCTGCTCACATTCAGCCAAATGCTGCAAAACTGATAGGACAGTGCTTCACAGGATAATGACCCAAAACATACTCTGAAAGCAAATCAGGAGCTTCTCAAGGCAAAGAAATTGAATATTCTTCAATGGCCAAGTCAGTCGCCTGACCTCAACCCAACTGAGCATGCTTTTCACCTCCTGACGACAAAACTGAACATTTTAAACATTTTCAAATTTTAAAAATACATTAAAAAAACCTTTTTATTCATAAAAGTCTCCTAGAATATGTGTTTGCCATGTACTGAAATGCCAAATGATTGCATTTCTGCACAGTGTTAATCAAGTCAAGCAAAAACAGCAACAGGTTCGAACTTAAATTCACTTCAAAATGACATCACTTTTGTCTCAGTGACTCGCTTTAGAGTGGACGTGCTCTTCCCAGTATGCAGTGCAATGAGACCCCCAGCAGCATGCGTCCTCTCAGTGAAAGAGCAGCCAGGTTTATTCACTGCAAACTGACCTTGACAGGGTTTGATTGAATCCCACTTCCTCTTTCTGCTTCCCTCCTTGCTGCCCAGAGAGCAGGGGTTTGTCCCCCCTCCTCCCCTCCTCCCATCCTCTCCTCCTCTTCCTCCTCCTCCTCCTCCATCTTTCATTCACCTCCGCTGACTGACACATCTGATCAATGTGCTTTTTGTTCCTGGCTTGAGAAGTTTCTTTCTCTCTGTTCACTTGCTTCTCTTTCCATGTTGTTTATCTCCTTTCTCACCATTTCTCTCCCTCTCACTACTTTCTCTCTTTCAGGATGAAGATATTTGATACACTCCCCTGATTCCTGTCTGCATCCTCTTCCTCTGTCTCTACATGGATCCCTCTGTTTCCAGTCTGTCTCCCTGTCGTTCTCTCCCTCTTCGCAAGGATGGAGACGTCTGTTTCACATGACTGTTTCCTTCTCACTCTTTAATCTGACGTCACATGTACTCATGTTCAAAACAAAAGTGACGCCTCAAGTTTAACAAAAATATAATAATTGTTTGGTCAATTTTGTGTTTTTCTTACTTCTTAAAAAGTAAGTTGATAAAAAAGTGTTTATTTTGAAAAAAACAGAGGAGATACTACGCACAGTTGACAATGATTAATAAATACATAGTTATAACAAGGGTCTAGAGCCGCATGATAGGCCCTGTGAGGCTCCAGAGGCTGAGGTGTGCTTGAAACAAACAAACCGTTACTTCATATGAAGGGTAATCTGTCAAATGAATGACCACACTCAAAGGCAGGATGAAAAAATTGAGTGGGCTGAGACAAGAGGAGTTCAAACAGATTGTAAAAAGACTTTAAATAAGATCTTTTCATGTGTTTAACATTAAATCGGTTTGTTTTGTCGTACGTGTTTTCTGGGTTTAGATGGGTCAGTGTTTGTGAAGCCAGTCAGATGATGACGTTGGTGCTTCTCATAATTTAATGAGTAAGCAGAACCAAGAGGTCAGTCTCCCAGCAACAAGTTGTATTTCAGATGGACAGTGGGAAAGTTTGGGTTCTTTACGTCTCCCTGCAGGCCACTCGGTTGTCTCCGAATGTCAGACTTTCATTACGTTTATCTGTGTTTCTCAGTCTCTTCAGTCCTGAAATAGAGAATGATAAACAGCTATGATAAACAGTGTACCTCATGGCTGCTCGTGGTGGTTACAGGTGATGTCATTGCATAGCTTCTCTGCCAAAATAAATCTGCTATATAATGAGCAGACAGCATGGATGGATGGCCATTTTCAGTGTTCAAAAACAAACCTTGTGCACCCATGTAGTTGAGGTTCCAAAACAAATGTAGCTTTTCTTTTATTGTTGATACTTAATGTCAGCTTCATGGATTCTTGTACTGCTCTTGTGACTCCAGTTTTTTTCTGGCCTAATCTGGAGGTGGAGATAACGACTCTGAATGTCTGGATCTGCATGTCACAGTGATAGGAGTTGAACCATGGGATCATCAAGTACCGTACATCAGGCACTAAATTGGCCTCTCACTCAGATGTTGTTCTAACGTTTCAGCCAGGCATGAAGAGACCAAAATCACTTACCATGTAGACTCGATTAGGTTTAGGGAAAGTTCAACAACATTAGCCAAATTCACATCTTCATTTTTACGGTCTGACAGTTTTCTGACCATCCATCCATCCCGATATCCTCCCTCTGCAGACTTTGCACCTTCATAATAACGTCATCCAACTTCATAATTTTCTCCTGACGGGCTAAAGTCATAATGCCTATGATTGCAGGAGGGTTTTGTTACTTGAGCATAAACAAATGTTGTTTTGGATCATTTGTTGAAACAACTGATGCTGTAATTTTTTCTTTGGAGGAAAGTCTTGGAGAAGGATCTGAGATATTATTGAACATTGAACCAAAATATGGCATGTTTTTTACCTTAACGGTTTTCTTTATTTGCACTGATTCAGCTGGTAACAATAAATTTGTGAATGTTTTGCCAGATTTGACTTAATCGTATACATCTGACAAAAAAGTCCTTTTTTCTGTTTAGGCATTTGGTCCACACAAGATTAAATTTGAGCTTTTGCAACACTCCTTCCCAGATGGCCAATTTCAAATCCCAGTTTTATGTTGTAAAGTGGACAGAGAAAGCATTGCTTCTGTAGGGAGGAAAAAAACAAAAAAAAGTAGGCAAAAATTGATATATCATTGTGATATGATCTGAAAAACAATTTTAAAAAGGCCAGAGTGGACAGAAAACATTGGATACATAAATTACATTTGCAGGGTAACGTGGCCTGAGTCAAGTCTTTAAAGGGGGGAGGGTGGAGGGTTGAAGATGACAAAGGGAAAGTAGAAAGTGTGAGAGGTAAATGTCCTGATCCCTGATGACAGATGTCCGTCGACTGGCGCTTGTGACCAAAGAACAGAAACTGGAGCAGATAGTGGAGAGACAGATAAAAAGACAAAAAAGGAAGAGAAAAAAAGAAGAGAGAGAAAGACGGAGAGACAACAACCGAGGGCTAGTGGCTGTGTTTAAATCTCTGAGCACTTTCAATTCTAAAATTGTTTTTATTTTCAAGTGGGTTTTTGTTGACAAGATTATGCATATGGTAAAATGGACTGGCCAACTTAATTACACCGGTGTACTGTGTGCCTTTACCGCTCACATAGCAAAATCATATCCAAAGCGTGAACTCAGACCTGCGTCAGACACGCTGTCCATTTTTCTGTCTAAGACATGAAACATACTGCTAAATAATGGCAGCTCTTCTGTTTCATCTACCTGCTCTAACTGAACACAAGGCCAACATGTTAATGTTCCAGTTACAGCTCAGTAACAGGTTTCTGGTTCAATTCCTAGTGCAAACACCACTTATGCATTTAAATCTGTCTACTCTGCACCATATCCGTAACATCTCACTCCAAAGAGAGTTTTTAGACCCATCAGTCAAACGTGCCACAATATCTGTAATGTTTTGAGTTTTTCAAATGAGCTGGATGAGAATGTCATATTAAATATGATATATGAGCAATTACACACTGAGGGCTGCACTGTTAAACACTCATACTTCATTAGGTTTTGGCAGAGATGTGGCCTAAGCGCACGGCCATTGTATTGCATTGATTTTGGTCTTTTCATAGTTTTTGCTGGCGATAAAATACTTTTCATTGTTATTATTCGTAGATGTTATTCCTTTAAACTGCCCAAACAATCAGGGCCCATGGTTGTGTCTCCAGGAAAAACCTCAATTATTCAAGAGACTCCCAAAGGAGACTAGGAGACTATTCTCAGACTTTAATGTTTGAGGTAAAAATCATCTAAATTGAACTTTAACTTGTACCTAAATACATATAAAAATACAGTTCACTTACAATAAATACACCAAAGTATGACATGAATCCGGTTAACATGTACATGTACTTGAATGTACACTTATTAATGAGTGATAAATGAGTGATAAATCAAAACTGCACGTTGAAACCACATAGGAAGTACAGAAAAATTCAAGGCAGCTACAGTAGAAATATACTGTATACTCCATGTGCTCCATACTCCAATACTCCATACTCCAATTTTGAAGTGCTGAAGACTTAATGTACTAAAACTATATTCTCTGTATTAAAAACACACATTTTCCACAGCCTACAGAGTCACAACATATATCATGTCCCCACAGACTCAGTTTTTTAAAATTATTTTCATGTGGTGACAAATCATGCTTCTTGCATTCCTTTCTGATGTTAGTGATAACCATTGTTGGCATGTTTTTGTTGTGTTTGATTTGCTCTCTGTGCCCTCCTGTTATTTTTAAGAGTGTACGCTTGAGCCCCCGCAGCACGCGGTTATCAGCCCCGCCTGCAGTCGGTGATCATCTGCAGCTGCTGGAACAGGCCTGCTTATCAAAGAGGGCATGTGTTCCTGGGATGTGGCCCCTCAGGTCCATATCATAGGAGGAGAGTCCACCCCCAGCCACCAGCCAAGACGCCCTTTAGGTGGGCAGTTTTATCTTGGAGTGTGGAGGAGATGGGGGAGGGAATCGGATTTGGGGTTTCAAGGAGCCTTTGTGCTGCTAAAATTTCTTTCCCTTTAATAAAGAAAGTCTCCTTTTACATTGCGTATACTTCTCAATCCTGCAAGAGACGAGGAAAATCAGTTTCTACAGACCATTTCTGACTTTTGGTCAAATGATCTTGCAGTTCATGACAGATGATGCTGGTCCAACAACTTCAGATCTCTCTGGACAGCAGCAGAGCTGTCTTACTATGTGCTTTATCAAAATGCGTTTTCCTCTTAAAGGCAACGTTACTTGATTCTTATTCTCATTCTCATTTGTCAAGCTTTTTGCAAGGAAATATAATCTTTATTTTGTATCCTGAAAAGTACCCACTGAACACTACCTATATGGCACAAAAGCTGTACATAATGTATATTTAGCATGAACGCTAGGACACATTTTTTCTTCACAGTGTTGGAAGAGGGATCCCTCCTCTCTTGCTCTCCCTGAGGTTTTTTCCATTCCCTGAATTCTAAGTGGGACATTTATTAACTATATGTGCCTGTAAAAATTCAAACAATGGAATGGAAAAAAAAACTAGTGTTCATGGCTTGTACACTACTTTATGCTAGTAATCCCACAATGCAATGTCACGTCTCGTTTTATACAAGCAAAAATTACCGTTGTGCAGCTGTACACTTGGCAGCAGTGACACAAAATCATGATTATACGTAGGTGTCCGAAAACTGTGCATTGCATATGTGGGGCCTATGAGGAGAAACAGGATTTTACGATTGATATGCAAAATATCCAACCACAAACTGTTCAGTTCAGACACGGCGGTGCAAGAAAGCCAGACTGAAGTAAAACTCTGATTTCTTCAGTGAACACAATCACTCTCACTCGGCCCCCTCTGTGTAAGGTAGTGATGATCAGCCTTAAGAAAATGTCTGTAGATTTTATGCTGAGAGCTTCCATCCCACCAGAAAGAACAAACACTGATTGTATCTCTCAATTTTCCTGCACGCCAAACAGTTAAGAAGCTCGATAAGCAGCTGTTTGCTCTCAAAAAACACCTGTGTCCTGTGGAAGTGCTGAAACTGAGAGATGCGCTTTGTATTTTAAAGTAAACAACATAACAACGTAACTTTTAATATCAAGGCCACTGACTCAATATACACTATTTCCTGCAACTGTTGGCGTAGATTTCATCTCAGTGCAATTTCTGTGATAGATTTCTTCCAGTATGATTGATAAACACCAGTACACTTGATGCTGAGCAGTAGACAGCAAGGAAATAAAGCACAAAGGGGTGATTTTTAGTATCATCAATGATTTTGCGCTTTTCTGAGTCCAAAAGTTTGATCTCTGTCTGATTAGATGAGTTTTGTTCCACTCTTGTTTCCCATTGATAGATCTCAGCAAGCAGTGTGGGAGATAAACCAGGAGGAGGTCTGCTACTCACAGAGATAAACTATGGTATGTCCACACACACACAAGCGCGCACACACCCACGCGCGCACACACACACACCCACGCTCGCACACACACGCACACACACAGCTCCCGGCACTGATAACAGCTCTCTGCTCTTTGATGTGGCTCCTCAAGGGAAGAAAGATTGACTGAGAAGAAAAAGAGAAAAGAATGATTGAGAGGGAGGGAAACTGAGAGAGATTACAGGAATAGCTTCAGGGATGTTGTTTTGTGCAGTCTTACAGACCTCTCTCTCGCTCACAAACACACACACACACACACACACACACCTCACATTTTATTCCTTATCAGTCTACCTTCATCTTCTTTCCTTTCAGGTGGAAATGGAGTCTGTACAAGTAGCTGCTTCAAACAAATTCTAATATAAACGATGTTTGGTGGCCAAAGGCCTTTCCATGATTCCAGAAAAGAGTCTAGGGTGTAGTGCTATGTCAATAAAGACCATTAAAAATTAAAAATATTAGTGTCAATGCAAGTAAAGTTAGAAGACGACATTTGTCTTATTCTTGGCAAAATGTTGCTTTCTCCATGTATATTCTCTTGATTTGTCTTTTTATATTGTTTTGTTTGTTTTTAAACCTGTAAACTTAAATATATGAAATCCATTATGAAGCTATATTTTCTAAATAAACAAAAAGTTAGAGAAGTTTAAAAAAAATAAAACAGTGTGATTTGAAGTCAGTAAGCAAACGTGGATGTTGGAGGAGAGGATCGTGTGAATGTGGAAGTTTCTTCCTTTAGTTCAGTTCAGTTGACCTGTTTCCCCTCTCAGATACGCCCTCATTTTTTACATATTTCTCAGGTTCATGTCGTGGTGTCATATAGTCTCCATGGTCACTCGTTACATACACAGCCCTGTGTAAATGGATTTGAAGGTTATAGGGTCACTCCGTCAGACGTACAACATGATTGATGCCAAAAGAACAAGATCAGTTCAGCTACAGTTGATTATCTTGTTTCTATTTCATTGTTATAGTGATGTGCAGGTGACCACATAATGTAGGTTTTCAGTAATCCCAATGTAAAAGCAATGACAAGCACTTCCCCAGGACATCAGTAAGGTCCTGTCTACAGGCTTTATGTTTGAAATTGGTCTCCAACCCCTCCACTAATGATCCGCTGGGTTCTGTGCGTGGGCTCTCCTATCATCCAATGCTCATCTTAGCTAAAAAATATTTAAACCACTTTACCTATGTTCTCCCTCTTTGCTGTCATTGCAGTCTATGCACCTTGCAGCTTTGCCACCTGTATGAAGGAACCAACTAAGGATCCCTCAAGGGATCGCAGCTTGGCTGCTATTTATAGGGCTCTAACCCTATACATCTATTTAAATCAAGGCCAAAGTCTTTATTAAATAAAGTTTCTGCAATCATTTAAATTTAGTCTTTCCTGATGGATTTAAATAAAGGGAATTCAAGTGCTCAACACTGGGATTCCTGTTTCCTTTTTGGATAATTTTTCGGTCACTTTACGGTGTTTGTTGAAGTTCTTTGAATCTAAATCGTAATATAATATTGCAACAGCTTAAACATATTAACTATCTGTAGCAAATTTCACAGTAATCAATCCAATAGTTGTCCAGATCCAAACAAAAAATGTGAACATCATGAGGGTGCTAGTCTGGGTCAAAATGGTGCGACCAACGTTACCGTCCCTGAAGCCTCGCTGAGAGAAAATAATATAAGCAGTCTATAGATTATTTTTATTATTTAGCGTACTTGCATTTTACCTTGTCTGCTCCCACCTAGTAATTCATTTTCAAGCCTTGGTGGCTGAGGTGCACACTGAGACCACCAAAAAAATAATGAGAGACTTTATTATTTCATCAGTATGTCCTAGATCTCTGAAGGACGTCATCATTTATTAAAAACATTAATGATTACCAGTCATCATTCCTCTTGATTCTTGAAACGACTTTAAACCTGTGAGATTTTTCATTACCTTAAGTTTCTAATAACCCAGCAGTTGGACGAGTAACTGCTCAATAAATTTAACCAACACAAACACTTACGTACATACACACACAGTCTCTCTCTCCTTCCTACAGGATGTTATGCTGTGAAATTTGAGTATGACATGAGAAAGAAGAGGAGGAAGGTGGGGGAAAAGGTGTGTGTGTGTGTGTGTGTGTGTGTGTGTGTGTGTGTGTGTGTGTGTGTGTGTGTGTGTGTGTGTGTGTGTGTGTGTGTGTGTGTGTGTGTGTGTGTGCTTGTTTACTTCCTGTCGGATGTTATGCTGTGACCTCTGAGGATGAACCTGGGGTGAGTGTGGAGGCTCTTCAGTGCATCCTGACACTAGTAAGATAACTCCGTTTGTCTTGAAACCCTGATAAGTCTGACTGTGTGTTGGGGAGTGTGTGTGGAGTGTGTGTCTGCACTGCTCAAGTATCTCAATTAATGAACTTCCAGTTGAAAGTAGTGCTGGCCCAAAAATTAACAACCGAAATCTTTTCTACTGCTAGTTTGCACTTGTATGTACTGCCTCCAAGAAATAGTCGTATGCCTGCACTCTAAAGACTGACACTGACAAAAGATTTCTCCTTCCCCAGCCTACTCGGCATTTATATGTCACAAAACTAACTGCCAGTGATATAAATGAAAGCATCACAACCCTAAATAGGGTTAAAACCTCACTCACTATGAATTTTCTGTTGTTGAGTTTCATTGGCTCAGCGCACATTTTGAGTTGTGTGACCTTGGGCACCACATTACAAATATGGTATATTATTGTATGTCTATTTTCATGGGGGGAAAAGCACAGGTGTTACTCATAACATTAATGGCACCATTTGAGTGTCTCAGTGAGCCAGCATGAACAATACCAGGACCCATTAACTGAAGCAGCCAAATGGAATTCAGCCATCATTCGTTTTATTATTTATCTCTGTGTTTTTCCCACTGTGAAGTGTCTTCCCAAAAAAAAAAAAAAAGGCCTATTATTGGAGAGAAAAAGGATTCAGCCCCACTCTCTGTCGTGACCATTTTTTGTGTTTCAGTACAGCATATAATACAGCACTTCAACAGCACCCAACAACTTATCTATAAAGTGACTTGGATCAGCTGATTGTGGCCACTTCTTCATGTAATCCTGTGATCCAACCTAACTTTCTGTGCACAGTGCTTGTTATTGTCATTTTCAGAACTCATTTTACAAAGCGATTTGAAAGTCAAAGCAATCATTTTGCCACCATATCTAATTTTACACCAAGTTAACAAGTTTTAAGTTTTCTCAGTTTGCGTGGTACTCGTGACTGTCCCACTTAAATCTGTCCTCCAGTCATCCCTCCACCTTCTCCTCCCTTTCTGTCAGCGTCTCCCCTGGCAGGAAAAATAAACTTGACTCCTGCATCCTGGCAAGATGTGACCTCCCCACCTCAGCAACCCTTGAACACACACACACACACACACACACACACACACACACACACACACACACACACACACACACACACACACACACACACACACACACACACACACACACTGTCACTCCTCATTCTTTCCACTCTCCTTTCTCCTCCACTTGCATTTTTCGTCTGCCTCATCTGAATCTCAGCTGTCTGTCTTCTCCTGTCTTTTCTGTCATTTCTCCTCTGAGTCCTCTATATGTCACCTCAATTTCCTTATCTCTCCCTGATGTCCCAAATTAAATTTTTAGCTCTCAAACGACATTTATGTGCATTTTATCTACCTCTCATGGGAAGAGAAGAAAGGCCTCCGCATCCTCTAACCAAAGCACTTGTCAGATTAAGGCTTTTTTGGGGGGGGGGGGGCAAGACCTGATGAATTGGCTGAACGATCTGCGATTGTGCTGCCAGTTGGATTTCTGAATTTCTGATTCAGACTGAACTTCACTGCAGAACAGACAGACCATATTCTCTGCATCTTCCAGACATCTGTAGCACAATATGTTTCTTTTTACAAAGGACTTGCAAAGTAATTTCTTTCTTTTTAGTTAACGTTGTTGAGACATGGTCCTCTTATTCAAACAAACTGTTTTGCGTTCTGTGTTTATGTTGCCTGTGAGCAGTTGATTGATCATTACAGTGTGAGCATTAAAATGACAGGTTCTGGCCATGCAGAAAGGCAGATTTTAAAAATGTGGTGTGCTTTAATACAATGCAAAAAATTAATGGACAATGAAACAATGGCATAAACGTTATGCAGCGACTGGTCAGGTGTACAGAGCTGAGAAAGTACGAACTCTCTCTCAAGTTCGCTTATCTACACAACACAACAACATGAATGCTTTCAAGGAGAGACTTTCCTTTATGTGGCATTATCCCAGTTTGTACAATTAATTCAAAGAGAATAGAAAGACACACAAAAGACAGATTCCTTGGTCTTTCTGAAAGACAGTGCAGCCAGGAGGAGTGTGTAACCATTCAGAGCAAGTATGAACACTTTAGTCTTTAGACATCGTCAGACAATACTTCATACAAACTAGTTCTTTTCAGTTACACGGAGGCCGTAAAAAGTGATGGAGGAAGGAGAAAGGAAAAACTGAAGAAAGAGGGGAGAAAGAGGAGGATGAACAGTCTAACTGTGTGTTGCTGAGAATCCTGCTTTTGGCCAATTGAAGGGGATGGAGGAGAGGGAGTGGAGGGGATGGAGGAGAGGGAGTGGAGGGGATGGAGGAGTGCAGCAGCAGCAGCACATGGTCCCAATTTCACAGTTGTGGACGGAGGAGTGCTGGCGGATGCAGGGGCAGGAACAGGCCTGCAATCTGGAGACATTAATACCTCAGTAATAATCACATTCACTTCCACAACCAGGAAACTACTCCTCTGGACTATGTACGTATATGTGTGTATGTCTGCGTGTGTGAGTGTGGGTGTATGTGTATAGTCTTCTATTACGCATTATACACACACCCTATCTAACCAAATTTCTCACTGCCAGTCTCTGTTTTTCTATAGCTCATTCATTCTCTCTCTCTCTCAAACACGTACATACAATCACACACACACACACACACACACACACACACACACACACACACACACACACACACACACACACACACACACACACACAAACACACACACAAACACACACACTGAGACAGAGCAGACCATAACAGAGTAGTAAAAGGCATGCAGCAGGGCAGAGCAGGACAGCAAGCGCCTGACTTCCTGTGCCTCGTGTTCTTCCTGAGCTCTTAATGAGATCTGTTACAGTAAACCACCACCTCCTCTTCTTCATCCATCCATCCACAAGGCCTCCTCTCCCTCTTTCTTTTTCCTTTCTTCTCAGTCTCCAGTTCTCCTCAGTGCTACGTAGTATTTCAGAAGTTGTTTTGTTGTTACAACCCGTAAACCTACTGTTTTGGTTCACTCTCACTGCGCTTATCAGTGTAATTTCCAGCTGCAGAAAGCAGCTGTGAAACCTTACTTTTTAGTGAAAAAACATTAAAAATCCAGTGTACACTGCCTGCTCAGCATCAAGCAGCAGACAGACACAGTTAGCGACTAGCTGGTGAGCATAGGAGAATTTAGCAGCCAAAAGTGCCAGATATTTTTCTCATTAATTGGTGGAAACCAAAGCAGGGCAAAACAGAGCAGCAGCATTGGACTTATATTCATCAAGTGGCAAGAAATGAAGAATAAGAGTAAAGGCAAATGTTGCATTTTGTCTGCTGGATGTATAAATAGGCAACCGTTTACTAGCAAGTTTGCTACAAAAATGTTGCAAGGGCACGCAATGCTCACCCATGGCACATCAACTCCTGAGAAAAACATCTGGCTCTTTAGCCATGTCATATTGCTTAACTGATATAATGTCATGATGTTGCCAAGATGTGATTTAACATGTTGCAAGGGCATTATGAAAGATTTTTGCATAAAAATGTAAATGCTGTGTTTTTATTGGCTAAATTGCAAATACACAGCATGAGTTGGTTTAGCAATAAAAACACATCAAAAGAATCAGGCCACTGACGTTGTTTGAACAATACACAACAGATATGTAGAAATGACAAGTTTTTGTTTTAGGTTACGTGCTGGAACTATTTCTTGGCGAACAGTAGTGACAGACTCTTGATGCCACAATGAGGTTGCCAGGTTTGCTAGAGACCAAAACCTGTGCAATCTAGCAACCTGCACTATCGCCAGGGACACTGCACAGATGTATGGGTATGTTTTGGTTTTGTTTTTTTATGTACTGACTAAAACAGCAAGATAGAATAAGACAGCTCTAAAAGTTTTGAAAAAAAAATTTGCTGTTATAAAGATTATTATAACAGCAAATGTGAAACTTCCATAACCTGCCAGATATAAAAACATTCAGTGATTGACTCCCTTAAGGAGTGTAACAATTACTATTTTTTCCTAAATATGTTGTTAGATGTACATTGTGTACAAAATATGAAACTGCATAGTGCAAAGTTTCATACATCAAATAGGCCTCTGTTCACTGTTTGACTTTTAGAAAACTACTTAATCATAAACACAGAGACACACACATAGACTCATGGTCTCAGTCAACACTCTCACCACTGTGTGTTTAACTGCAGCTCCTGGACTCTACCGGAGGCATTTCATCAATGTCAGGACCAGTTTGAAAACGTTCTCTGTCAGGCCACACTCACTGGAGAGGCAGGCTGCTTAAAAAGACCCAGAGACCTTAAGACATGCTGAAAGAAGCCCTTGGTACGTCAATGGAGCGCTCACTGGAAGGGGGGGGGGGGCACACTGTATGTAAACAGAGAGAGAGAAGTCAGTGGATAATTTTGATAACACCTTTCAGGCTGAGGCAGTGACCCAGGAAAAAAACTGCAAAAATGTCTGCTTTATTTTCTACTCCATCTAAATTCATTTCTCTGATTTTCTCATCCATTTAGTATAGCACGCTTTGAGTTGTGACATTGTGTAGAAACATTTGTTGTACTCAACACAACCAGACTGGGCCGCCTCTATCACTCAGCTGAAGTATGTTAGACCCGAAACAATCTGACTGGGCTTGTGGCTAGTTAATGGTAAGTTTACGAAGCTAACCATACTTTCTGAGTAGTTTAGTTTCAGAGGGACTATTGAACAGTATGTAAATACATATCCCAAAACAGTCTGACAGTATACCAGGTCCTTTACTATTATCTCTGAATGCTCCAATAAAAACCAGTTACTCAAATAATAGCTGAAAGAAAAAAACAGTTAAACAATTGCATGTACTATAATGGCTTGCTTGGTAAATTCATCAAAATTTTTATTAATTCACTCATTACATCAGTGCAAAAAGTTTCATGCCAAACTCACTGCGAAATTTCTGTTTATTAAGAAAAATCACTGACTAATAATGAAGCCGTGCTTTCTCAGTGTTACCCCAATATGAGCGAAACACCGCACTTCCTGCAGATTTTTCATAATTAAATCCAGGGAAGGAATTATGCACCCTGACCTGTTGGAAGAGTTATAATGTAGAACATATGGAGAAGGACAGTTCTATTTAAAAGCAAACATTAGGAAATCTGTACATAAATATTCCAGCCTGGTTCATTTGGTCCGGACCACGAAGAAAAAATTGTTGCAGTTTAGTTGTGGTTTTATAAACAAAGAGGAGTAAACATGAAGTTTTACAGACAAGAAACTCATCGATTGGGCAGTTTTTGTGAGGAAGAAATAACTGATTATAAGCATTATTAGGATTAGCACACTGCAAATCAACCACATTACGAATAATGACAAGTAGAGACAGTATGAAAAAACAGGTTTCGTGTAGAGTAATATTACGGGAGGTATGGCTGTGGGATTGCTATGTCACACATCTTTTAATGGACCAAATGAAATTTCAAAGTACACAGAGTGGGATACAAGCACAACAGACCACAGTTTTAACTGTTTTGACTGATTCTGTCTGTTCGTTAAGTTGTAGACCTTCAGGATGAGGACACTTATAACCTGATACTTTAATGCTCCCACCCATCCCTTGTCCATCCCTTAACCTCTCCCCCACCCCTCAACTGCACACGCTCAGATCCCAGTGTGGTGCCGCTGCGTCAGCCCAGGCCTGTATGGTGTCCTGCATGCTGTTGGTTCAGACCACAAAACACACACTCTTCAATGGCTGCCCTTTAATTGAAGGACCAACACACACTCACAGTGCTCTGGGCCCGGGCCTTTAGTGATCAAAATAGCCTCCAAACACTGAGGAGAGAAGAAACTGGTGGTGGAGCAGGGAGCTCTGAAGTTGTGTTTTCACTATCCTGTTTGGTCAAACACTCTAACCAGGAAAAATGTTTGCCTTTCTTAAAATTCATGGGATTGATCTTGGTTTTAATAAATAAGCCCATCAGCCACTTATAGATGAAACAGTGATTTGCTATTATTCAGTCCTAACAGCCATGTTTTGTTTTGTTTTGTGTCTGCCAGTGCATTAAGGTTATTTCTTTTGTTTTGTGCTGAAAACAGGTTGAAGTAGGTCTCAATACCAGCCTTAATACCATCAGTAATGATCATATCGTGTCTGGGTCAGATCTTATTGAGGCAGTATCGTTCCCTGGATCCTCCAGCTGAAGGAGAACCTTTGAATTTACTGACCATCCCTGTTTCCTGTCAAAGCAAACTCAGTTGTGTCGGGGGTCATTAAGGACAGGCTGGAGTACAGTTGAATCTCTGTGGAGCTGACACATCCACAAACATTAGAGGAAGATTTGTAGGTCAGACCTGAAAGCCTCACTGTCTGTGTGGCTTTCACAGTGGGGTAACTAGCCATTTTTCAACCTCTCACAGTTGGATGAATAACACTACTATGGATAGTACACTGCTATCTATCTATCTATCTATCTATCTATCTATCTATCTAACTATCTGAAAAAGCAGGGAGTGTTAAGAGGGGGATGGATATGGTAAGAAGGAGTGATTTAAAATAATGGGGGTGTAGAGGTGGGAGGGATGAGGGGGACGATGTCTGGGTCTAATTTATGGCCCTAATAAATCCCCACTCTTTACCCTCCAACCTCTGAACCAGCCAGGCAGCTCCCTAAAATCTTAATCACTCTCCTGCCACCCCCTTCTATATCCTCATGGGGCAAGAGAGAAAGGAAAGGGAGCGAACAGTGGCCATATTATTCTGCTGTAAAACCAAATGGCGTCCTTGTAATCACCTGACTGCCCTGTCAGCCAGACAGCCAATGAAGCAGTCAGCCAATGAGACAGTTTGGTTATTCAGTGAGCTGCATGGCTGGCAGCCTGGCTGGATGACTTATAGAAGCTCTTCTAGCATCAGATCAAACAAACACACATACACACACACACACACACACACACACACGCACACACACACACACACACACACACACACACACACACACACACACACACACACACACACACACACACACAGAGAGAGAGAGAGAGAGAGAGAGATTTATGCCAGGTCCATTCCTGCTAATCTAAATGGGATAAATCTGAAAATGCTTCTTTTTTTGCTTTTTTTCTTCATTGTAGCCCTGTGGACACAATTTCTAACACTAAAAACAGAGCTTTTTATTAGGGGTAAATTTGAAAAAGGTTTTTCAATGTAAAGTGGACAGAAACAGCAATTCAGCATTTCTTCACATTAGCTCTGTAATTCAAAAACAGTGTTACCAGATTGAGTGGTTTTCCACTCAGTTGGGCCACTTTTTATTTTATTTGGTGGGTAAAACGTTTTCAAGCAGCTTGTGATAATTTGCACCACTTTCTGTACCATTTAGATTGACAGGGCACTGAGTTCATTAGTCTCAACACAAATTGACCTTTTTTTTTTCCTTTTCAAATTATTCTTCATTAGCTCTGTGATAAAAGACTTGTAAAAGCTCACGACTCTTCATATAAGTGAATGCTTTAAATATTAAAAGTAACATTATCCGAAAGACTCAGCTGAGATTATTTTTCATTACTGCATTTGGATTTGCATAATTATACTGATAACACAGAGCGTAAAACCAGAGGCACGTAATAAGACTCATATTCAGCCACAGAACATAACAAGGAGGCTCTAATATACATGTGCAGTATATTAAGGAAATACAAGGCCAGAAAAATAGGCAGCAAAAATAAAAGGCTTCATTCATTCATTTCAACAAGGTTACAGTGCACTGGTGCTGCACGGTTACCATCTGAATGGGTTCCAGTCGAAACAAAAACACAGGGTAGCGCAGCACAAAAGTTACGACAAAAATGAACTTTATTCATCCCAAAGAAAATTGCCAGAGATGCTCAGTATACACAGTAAAATAAACATACTGTACATAGCACATAGTATGCAGAAAAATATATATATGTTGAACAAAGGTAGTTGCATATTACAAATCATGGTGCAAGGAATGAAGGGTAAACATAACATTATAAGCAATACAGTTTAGCAATATTCCCACATTAACGTAGGCCTTATGATTTTTTTTTTATTTTGTCTTGCTCTAATGCTGTGGACACTGCGAAAGCCCATTGACTGACTGACTCCCTCATAAACAGGCTCGCTGTTTTTTCATCAGACTGACAGCAGCACTAACTGACCAGCCGGCGTCCTGAATCCTGCTTGTCTGGCGGCCCGGCCGGCCAACCTGTCTGGTTTGCTGTCAGCTCGACTGACTTACTGGACTCACTGACTGACTTGTTTCCTGGCTTGCGGAGTGGTTGTGTCAGAGTAGATTTATGTCGCCTGGCCTTGGTGATAACTCATTTCAGACACACTGAGCTCCCCATGGGGGAGCAATTAAAACCACTCACTGTGTTAACCTGTCTCTCCTGAAGTCAGTGGAAACACGCTGGAAAGGCTTTGTTGATGTTTACCTCTAATTTTTCACCCCTGGCTGATACTTTTATGCACATCCACTGAAAACAACAGCACAATAAACTTAAAGTCAGAATTAAACCAGTCATAAAACAGATGACATATTTCCATCCTGATAATGTTTTTTCGAAGATATATTTCAGCATATTACATTACATCATTGCTTTTGAGAATCTCCTTTCAGTCGTAGCTTTCACAATCCAAAATCATTGATTGCTGATGCATGAACACACTAAAAAATTGACACAAATGTTAACACACTGATCCTCTCAGCTTCTACACACACGGTTTTAATTGACCCCTGTCATTGTCCCTTTTTTTCCTTGTTTATTTTTGCCTCCACCTTGTTACTCAACCCAATTACATTTTTTTAGGAAAAACCATAATTACTGCCTGGCTTTTGTTCACAGGCAATGTCTTTTTGTGAAGGACATGCTGACGTATGTCTTTGTACCACATGTAAGGTGTTCCGGGTGGATGGTAGGTGTACAACGTAGGGCTTAAAGCTAACGATTATTTTCAATATTGGTTAATCTGATGTCTGATGAATCTCCTGGGTTCCACTTGCCATTATGTTCTTCTGGTCTTTATAAATATGTCGATTATCTGATTATTGGTGAGAGGAGGAGTCACTAAAACCTTGATGTTTCAAATTTCGAGAGGCATGCAATGGGTCTGTGGGCCAATTACTCAATTGTGCAAGTTTGAGGCCGCGTACACATGTTTGTAGAACCCAGTGCACGAAGCATGTAGCCGGAATCATTGTTTCAGCTGTAGTACAAAGCGCAGGACTTTGGCACTTTAGAGTAAGATTCACATCTCACATCATGTGGTTAGGTTTAGGCATCGAAAGCACTTTGGTTAAAGTTAGGAAATTATGGGGTTTCTTCTTGTTGTTAAATTTTAATAAAGTAAAAATGTAATGTATGCTATTTGTAAGTTTTACTATCGCTACATAGCTAACATTAGTATTATCAGCTGTTTACTTACCAGTCTAGAAGAAACGTTGCGAGCTCAGCATCAAAATTCATTCCTTTACTCACCAAGAGCTGTCTCCAGTGGTGGAAAGCAAAGCCAATGTTAACTCTCGTTTTGCTTCTATTTTTCCATTTCTATTTTCTATTTCTATCACTTTTTTTCCTCTACCGAAGTTAGCATGCTAGCCAGCCAGCCCGAGCCCGGCCAGCTCATCTCGTCACCTTCCAATAGCAATTACAGGCCAACAATAGTCATTGTAGCATCCAGTCTGCCCTGAAGAAGTAGCGCGGCTCAGAGGGCATATTATCACCTCTTGTATTGTAAACGCAACGCTTGCTGTAGATCTTGGCAAGCAACCATCAGCACCACCTGCTACCATATTTGGCGGCAGAGAAAACTTACATATAGCCCCTTTAACCAAATACAGTGAGTGAATAAACTTAATCCTAAAATGTTGCTTTACTTGCTATGAACAAATAATCTAGGAAAACATATTTAATATGTTGCCAGTAAACATTTTGCTGATACATTCAGAATTAACATTTTGCAACTTGCAAGGTATGTAAATGAACAATGTCTTCTCATTACACTGATTACAGAAAATCTTAATGCAGGTGGTATTATGTTTCCTTCAGAGTATTTATATATATAGTTATATATAGTTTATATTACCGTAATTTCTAAGAGACAGGGTTATGCTATCATAAGGCCAACAATAGCAAAAATCACAAGTCTAATCTACTGGTAGAATATAATACAATTTCTATCACATTAAATTGTCTAATTTTTTTAAACTTTGTATAGAGATTTCCCTGATATCTCATACTGGTGCATGTCATTAATGTCTTCCTAAAAACGTAGGTAAATTAGTTTTACCTTTTTTTAATGTTGACCGTCCAGGAATTTGAGTTTGTTGTACTAAATGCCTTTAATACTATTTAAATGTTATATGTGAAGATGTGCAGTATGGGGAGCAGCAGGTGCTAAGATGTGTTCAGGGTATCTCCAAACTGCTTATCCTTTGTCAGCAGGTTTAGGTCCTCGACATTCAAGGACAAAAACACAAAGGACGCGGGCATTTAAGAGTGCGGTGTCTGAGAGACACTCAGTTGTGAGGAACGTGCAGCTGTAAAGACAAAAGAGGAACCCAGAGGTCTCATAAATCACTTTTTAAAAATGTAGCACTCACACCCACTTTCAACAACAATGACAACCACTTCCTCAGAGGCAACCACATACACCAATAACAAGCTAGGAGTGGGATTCTTCAAGAGAAGTGTCGGATGTTTGTCTCCTCTGCCAGATAATCCACAGAGGGTAGACCAAGGCACCAACACTGGTAGGGTTTAAGGTTTGATACCTCAAACTTAGTGCATCAGATGTTTTGCAAGAGGCCCAAATCGACTATGACTATGCACAAACAATGTCAGCTTATTCTTGGAAAAAAAGAAAAGAAAAACCACATATGTTCATGTTTACAAGAAGGTTTGGTTTCCCAAGTCTCTTCCTGTCACCTTTAATAACTGTAATGTGTTAAAAGAGCATACCAGTGGTTTGGTCTTGCATGGTCTTGCCCATTAATTACAAATCGCATATATTTTACATTACTACACACCATTTTCTAAAGCATACCAAACATTCTGTAGTTAGATTGATCTGCTGTCTTGGGAACAGACATTGGTTTGAATTTTTTCACTGTGTAAAATCAACTTGCACAGACATGAAACTTGCTTGAGAAAACAATCAACTAAAAATTAGGTTTCCTAATGTTTTTTGGTCACATTATCATGGTGCATTTTTGCAGTTACAAGCAACGACCCTCTTCAAAAATGATTCTTTAATGTTTGTGGTCAAAAATTTGAAATGTGAGAGTTAGCTCCAGAAAAACCATGCATTTGCAAACTTTGCTGGGACTCAAAACCATAACTTGTAGAAAAACGTGCATTCAAGATATTTATTGAAACCTTTTGGGTTCACGTTGTGATAGACAAAAAGAACACCTGCAACAATTGTGACTGTAAAGATTAAACATGGCAACAGTTGTAGCCTCACAATGCTTATGCAGGATGCTTAAATTAAAACTGCACAGGAAAATTAAGCTAAACTTTCACCCATAAAAACGAGACTAAAATGTGATTTTTGTCAAAAGACTGAGACCAAAACTAAATCAAAATCGGGTGTTATGTTCATAATGTGAATTTGGCTGTGTGAAATCTCTGATGTCTGATGGTCCTGGAAAACACAAACAAGGAAGAGTTTGAGGCCCTAAACACTTGGTTTCAGATCTTGACATTTTCTGTGTAACAGTAAGTGTTCGTATAAATAAGCAAAAGTTTAAGAATTGAACTTTCAAAAATCAACCAATGTTCTTCATCAGGGCTGTGCGTGTGTGTGGTTGTGTGGTTTTTATCAGTTTTGATTGACTATATAAAGGTAACAACAACACAACGGTCGCCAAATTTTGATTCAAATGTTGCAAAATCCTGATTAGATCATAGAAACACTTGGCATCATGCTTGTCTAACAGAGCCAAATCCACCTCAAACCAGCAGAAAGAGCACGGATAAAAACACAAATACAGAGATCTCTCATGTAAAATAAATAACGCTGTCCTAACATCAGCCGAAAGAACTGTGATCATGTAGGACCTTGTTACTCATATTAAGAGACTGATTGGAAAAATGGGTTTTCAGGGCCGTAAATACAGTTTGACTTTAATAAATTGCTCAATAATAAACTGTAACAACTGGGTCTGTTTCTGCATACGTGATGCTGGTAGCATTAGGTTCTGCACCCAGTTTAAAAACAGACACGTTCTTATTAATATACAAAAGTGTCATTTGGAAACAACAGGTGTCTGGGGCTTTAAAGAGTCATTACTCAGCTCATGTAAATGATTACCATCCGCTGTAGCAAAGCAGGCCTGTAATTGTTCGTGTATGGAGCCCTGAGGATGTGACTGATTGGATGTCATTAAGTCAAATGTACGTCAATGGACATGTAGCCAATGTATTAAAGTCAAACTCCCTCTCTCTCAACCCCACACTTTCTCTTCAGAGGGTGGCTAATGGCTCAGGAGGTTCAGGTTGCAATTTAGGCCTCTGAAGTTTTAAATGCTTCCTACTGTAAGACACGAGTACATACACACACACACACACACACACATACACACACAAACACACACACACACACAAACAAACACATGCACACACAAACACACACAAACACACGCACACACGCACGCACACACACACACACACACACACACACACACACACACACACACACACACACACACACACACACACACACACACACTCTGATCTCCTTTGCCTTTTAATGATGCATTAAGCTTTGAGATTAAAGCATTTAGGTATGGCAAGAAAACTGTCCCTGAGATTGAACGTAATGTTTTCCTTTGTGTAGCAGCTTTGTGTTTCTGTAGAACTAGTCATAATTTCTGAAGAGTACTTCAGGACAAGTTCTTCTGATTCATCTAGTTTTCATACCAACAGCATGTTGGAAATATAAGATGATTTTATCTTGATAACTGGTGGAAATTATACTGTAATTTTCTTAAATAACCTACACTGATCTGGCTCAATGTGTTCAGGCATACAGTGCAGCCATTTGCCTCAGTGAGTATCAGAGTAGTTACATGATTTTCAGGCAGATTGTGGCAAAATAGTTTTGTTCAGTGCTGCATTCATGTGCTGTGGTGTGTGAAGATTTCTCACAGGCTGACCCGAAAAGTCTTCTCTTCCAACACCGACTCCTGTAGACCATAAAACTGACTGCAAGGCACCCAATACAGATGAGCCAGATAACTCTCTGTTTCACACAAACAAACATAAAAACACAATCAGTCAAAGAAATTAACTTTGTATTCAGATTTTCAAGGGGATTTTGGATCAATTTGCAGTAATAGTCATATTATTGAGAAATAATATTACATGTCAGTTTTGGCAAATAAACTCTCGAGTGAACTAGAATTACTAAAATGCATCTAAATACATCTTAAACCACTGTGCACTACTCATCACACACTTTTTTCCCAACTCTCCAAACTTGCAGCATGTTATTTTCTGTCTGTTCAAGGTCACAGCATTTTCCACTCCTTGCTCATGTAGTTTGCTGATGCTGTATGAAAACCTCAGTGAAACTAACTCGAGTTGGGAGTTGCCGGGCTGTGTGTGGAAGCTTTGTGATTTGCGGGTGCAGTCGTGTTTGTGGGCTATCTCGCATGTTCTTGTGCCTCTCTCAGAGGGATTCAAAAACACGTTCAAAGACAACTGACTTCTCCAGGGTTTTATAACACTGTGATTCCACCAGACTGCTTTATGGCTGAACTTTACAGCATGAGCAGAACACAACAAAGAGCGAAGGGCGTTGAACCAACCAAATACAGCAAATCCTTTGTGCCTGTAAGTTGCACCACTGTCTGTATGTGTTCCTTATGAACAAAAGCATTACCCAACTTTTAAATCTGTAACAAGACTAAGAGTCTACAGCCATGCTGTGAATAATTAGGCACAGCAGTGCTTTGAGCTAAATGTCAACATCAGCAAGCTAACATGCTCACAATGACAATGTTAAAAAGTTGATGTTTAGCAGGTATAACATTTACCATGTTCACCATCTTAGTTTTGCCTGTTAGCATGCTAACTTTGCTAATTAGCACTAAACAAAAGGCTGAGGTCTATAGGGATGTCATTACAATTGCAGGTTTTTGGATATAAACCAAAGTGTTGGACAAATTCAAATTTTAAATCTGATTATGGCGCCAGCTTGACTAATAACTATTGAGGATCAGATTGTAGAAAAATTCACAGTCTACATTACATATGGCAGTATTTGTTCTTGACCAGATAAACAGTCATTTGTGTCATTAACCGGATCAATGCCAGTTTGGCTTAAGGTCTGTCGAGATGTAGGAATCAATAGCATTTTATCCCTTACCAAATTATGTTTAGTAGTTTGTTTGGTGGGGAATGAAGATAGAGGTTAAAAATGTACAGTTTTTATTTTCACTTGTTGCACCGGTACAGCTCACAGAATCTGACGGGTCACAAAAAAGGGTGCTACAGCAGTGGTAGTCAAAGGCTCCGAGTTCTTACTTTATCATGTTGTACAGTAAATATTTAAACAAAGGACTCATCATTCTTCCCTTCGTCATGAGTACCGTCCCAGATATATTACATTTCCCAGTTGTTTAGTTGACTTTGGAAGGTTTAAGACGATCTGTCATGTTTGTTACCAACAGGGTCGCTGAGTTATCATGCATTTTCCTTTTCTTTTTTCTTTTCCAATGCCTGTGTTGTCAGAGAGTGAGTTAAAAGAGACAAACTAAACAAAGAACATGAAAAAAAATTGATAAGGATCCAAAATTGAACTGGCTATGGGAACCCATCCCTATGTCTGTCCAACAAAATAAGTAAAACATGCTGGTAATACAGAATAAACTGTGAACAGCTGAGATATCAGAGTCAGACGCAACCACATTTCTGCTTATTAATGCAAGAAATTTGAAATCATATTTTACTGAATCTGTTTAAAGTATCTGTGTCTATTAATGCTGGCTCACAGATTTTATTTATTAATTTTCTGTTTTCTTAACACGTGTTTCTCTCCAATTGCTTTTGAACTGAGGTGTGGGAGTCTGGTGCACTGGATCAGAGGTTTTTTAAACTACAGCAGGTCTATATTAGAGATTGTACTGAATACAGGGACTCCCCCAGGGCTGTGTTTAATTTGTTTACACCAATGAAGTGCAACTTTGGGACCGTAATGTTAAGCTGCTCTGGCTTTAATTGGTCTGTTCCATAAACATAACAACTGCGATTATGTCGCCCAGGTAAGGATCTCATTATAAACCGCCAGGTCAATTACAATCCCTTTTTACTCTATGATTAGTTTGTCGAAGTTGAAAGCAGTTTAACCTATATAGGAACATATACTGATAAACTGAATTTTACAGAAAATATTGATCTCATATGTAGGAAAATCAGTCAGAGATGGTTTAAGTTGAGGGATTTTGGAGAAATCAGAAAAATGTTCAGGAAAAAGCATCTAACAGGCTGATCAGAGCATTCGCATGTTCAGCATTTCAATCTGGTATGGTAACCTGAGTGTGGTTTATAAAATGAAACTAACTAAGGTTGTTGGAACTGCCAGAAAAATTGTAGGTACTAACAACTGTCACCAGATGGTCTGTACAGTGCTGCTGTATACAGGGATGATTGTCTCATGTGGATGACACTTAACATCTGTTCCACTATGAATTTGAGTTAATGCCCTCTTACAGATATTTGAGGGATCCTTTTGTGCCATTTACAGTCAATGTAATAAACAAACAGCACTAAAATAACCCCATACCAGGAGAAGCACATATGTTGCTGCACTGCTGATGCTTTGTGTTCATTATTTTCATTATGTTCTGTTTTCTGTTTGTTACTGTGTGTTTAAAGGTGGCACAGAGACAAATGTCCTGCCCTGGTGGGATAATAATTATTAATGAATAATTATAATAATAATTTTATTGTACTCTATTCTATTGATTCTTGTGAAAACAGTGCCTCTGGCTTTTGACTTAAAAATCTCCGATGTTGGAGCGTCCTTGAATGCATCAGCCTGGAAGTTTTCAAAATGATCCCTACTGAGAACTGCAGTACCAAGCATCAATAACCAACTTTGACAGAAGCATAAAGCTGTCCAATCTTTCACTGTGAGGGATGGGCATGTTTCTAGTCTCATAACATACAGAAATGAAGTGAAACCAAAAAAATGATGGCGATTAAGCCAAAGATTTAGGGAATGATTTGGAAAGATGTGAGCAATAAAGTTTACATGATTTGTAGTTAATGAGTCAAGACATTGAACACCAGAGGGATGGTACTTTGGACTGTTTGAAAGGCAACAGAACATGTGTCTACTGTTGCAGGTTCTGGTTTGATTTCTACTGTTATCCACACACTGTGGGAACAAGTAGAAAACAAAATACGCAAAAATATCAGTGAGTGCTACAAAATATCAACCATACTCTCCTTAAAGCACCATTTCTTTGAAAGACATTCATATGTTTTGAAACTATGAAATAAATGCAAATGCACTGGCAATATTTTTCCTCTTCAAATGGTAAATATGTAAATCTGAACTGATGCTTTAAATTCAATTTTGACAAGGGAAACACAGGAAATATATGAAGTGACAAAATACAGTATGTGATTATACTTTCAGGTAATTAAAAACCCAGTAGAGACAGTACAGACAAAAGTGCTTATTAAGACTGGAAGTTAAACCAGAGCACAACAATCAAGTGTCTAATTAACTGAGGACTGCAGCAAATGTTTTTTATTAGTTGCCCTGAAAGCTGGGATAGTTACTATATATTATAGAGTGAAATGCCCCTGTAAGCCCCTGAGAGTCTCTGTGGGCATGTGAAGCACAATGGAAAAATAAGAAAGAATGTAAAGACAAAACAAAAAAGAAGAATAAGGCTGTCATCGCCTGCTATTCATCCTTCATCAGTGAAATATGTAATTATCAGTCCGGAAGAGCAGTCGTCTTCCTCCTGTTTATGTTCTCCTCTTTCCTGAGTGAATATGTGTGAGTTTGTTTTTTCAGCCGCCTTAAAATCTCTCACTCTTTCACACTCACACACACACACACACACACACACACACAAACACACACACACACACAGACACACACGCACACACACACACAAACACTTCATAAACAGACAGGTCTAATCCTCTGACTTTTGAAAAAAAAAACAAACAAAAAAAACAACAACTGTGGCCTTAAGAAATCTCACAACTATGACCGGCTCATTCCTCTGTCTCTCACAATAATCAAAATCCACTTTTTTATTTTCTCTCCCACATTTAACAACAATCTGTTGTAATTGCGAAAACAGACAAGGCAAGATTTTAAGATCTGGAATTGTGGGAAACTTCACACATACCTATTTTTAGCCACGTGGCTCTACAGATGGCATTGTCAAGCTGTTGGTCCAACACTTTGGTCCAGACTGAGTTATCTCCACAACTATTGAATGGATTTCTATCAATCTTGGTACAGATATCCATGGTGACCAGAGTATGAATACTACTGACTGTGGTGATCCCCTAAATTTTCTTTTAGCAACACAGGCAAGTCGAACTTGTCTTGTGGGTTTTCCTCTTACAGTAAGAATGTGGTCAACTGGCTGAAATCCAATTACAATATGTCAGCCCGACCACATATGGAAGGGACCAGGCTGATCCAACCACATACTGACCACGGCGAATTCCATCTGCTTTTACACCTGATTTAACATGTGCTTTTCCTCATCCAGATATTAATACCAGGTGTAAATGTGGTCCACGTCTTGTTACCTGTCTTGTCACTTTTGGTTGTTGAATTCCACACATTTTTGACAAAACCGTGGCTCTTTCCATAACCGCCCTGTCATGTCTGAGTAAAGCCTTACTGAACATTTACATAACCTATATCTAACTAACAAAAAGCCAAATCACTGCAGATAGATGAAAAAAAATGTCACGCATTCTGCATCTGAAAAGGGCAATAGACTTGTCAACCACACACAGGCTGATCCAGCTCTTGCAACCTGATGGGAAACCCTTTGAAAACTTGTTTGTTTGACTCTTTGGCAAACAAGTTAACAGTTACCATTGTTGAATGCAAATACTTAAAATCAACATTTTGTTTACATGCCCTCAGTAAGTCAAACATGTTGTAGCAGAGTCACGTGTGTTACTGGATTCAGCAGATAAAGCTTTCCCCGGGAGTCCAGTCTCCTGCCGAGAACCAATGGAGTCGAGAAACTGACTGTGACTGATCCATGAAGAAGAACATTTACATCTTTGTCTCTTTTTTTTCCCTCTAGAATTAACTTTTGCATGAACATATCAAATCAAATCATGTGTGAATCTGTGATTCAGATGAAGAATTGTGGACTCTCTTTTCTAACGTGGCGGTTACGTGTACGTTTCTGTTTATCAGGCTGCAAGTACAGAGCACTGTTTCTCTGTTGATACAGGGAGGAGAGACCCAGAGACACCCCCTTCTCTCCCTCCGGAGGAGAAGTGGGCAGCAGCAGCTCCTACATTTGAGACCAGAGATCCCGGCAGGAGGTTAATTAAAACAAACTGGCAGTGCTGTTGTAGATGTAGGTGAAACAACTGGAGTCTCAAAGTCTCTCAAACTAAAACAAGATCTGCACCAATAAGGCCATGTAAGGAATAATATGAATACATTTGGATTTACTATTTATGCAGTGCATGTTCATTTATTAAAGGATTTTTTGACATTTTGGTAAAATATGCTTATTTGCTTTCTTGCTGAAAAGTATTAAAAAAAACACATATCAACCTATTATATCTAGTTTGTTTAATCCATACACAAACAGAAATGTACAAAACCATAAATTTCGTTTTTTTTGTATGGATTAAAGGACAACATCTTAATTAGTAAGCTTTTGAGTTGCTAGTAGGTTGATTTCTGCACTTTTGAAGCTGTCTCCCCCTGTTTCCAGTCTTTGTGCTAAGCTAAGCTACTTGCTGTCTGGTTATAGGTAGTGATATCGATTTCCCCGTCTCTCTCTTGAAAGGAGAGCAAATAAATTCCCACAGTGCTGTACTAGCTCTCTAAACATGCATTAGTTGATTTATTTCCACTTAGGGCCTGAAGAACAAGCTGTACAACAAAGTGCACAACACTGACATATTTTAACCCTTTAAGCTGACATGTTAAACTGTTGCTTATTTACACATCGAGCAGCCACAGAACAACATTAACATTCATTTGCAGTGATGTTTGTGTCCACCTAATGAATGTATGTCAGATATTAACTTGGTCTCCATCAACTCCTGAGGGAAATATCTGGCTCTTTACCAGCTAAATGCTCCACTATGTTCACCAGCTAGTCTCTAACTATGTCTGTTTGCTGTTTGGTGCTGAGCAGGTGGTGTATAGTCTGTTTTTAGAGATTTTTTGAGGAAAGCAGCTGCCTGTTGTGACCAAAAGCAACGCTTATATAAAGTAGTGGATCGGAAATCCAAGATGATATAAATGATGCTATAATGCTCCGTGGAGCTGAGAGGAACAAAGTCAGGTGATATTTTTCTGTCTGTTTACCACCATGACAGACTCCAGACAGTGCGAAGCCTCAAGTGCAGATGATATTCTATGGGAACAGACACCTGAGGTCCCCTTACAATTATACAAAGCTCATTGTAAGAACCCTTTCACACTAAACCCCAGAATAGCATTTTCAAACACCTCCCCTTTGGAAGGTGTTGTTGAGAAACCTCAGCTATCTGAGGAAAGAAGTACATAATCGAGACGAAGAGGACATGACTTTAAATATATCAATATTAGTGTAGACATGAACAAATTTTCATAACATCAGCCAGATGTTTGTGACTCTGAGCTCTGTGGTATCTCAGTGATCGCTGTGTTTGCACCGGTGAGGACATATAAGCGCTCCTCCCTCTGTTCGTTTGGCTTTGTTTTGCTTTCATCTACAAGCCTCCGGAACAAGACAAGGACCAGCTGGAGGGCAGAGAAAGTGACCCTCTGCTCTCACCCAGAGGTCAGAGGCCACCCATGAGTTTAGGTTTGTTTCAAAGAAGTCGCAATTTTAAAATTTTGAAGGCAAAAAGGCAAAAGAAATTTTACAATGTAAACTCAGAGATTAAAATCAAGTTTATTCTGTGTTATTCTTCCCCTTCAAATGGTAAATAGGTAACTGTTACTGAGCCAAAGGGACAACACACACAAGTGGTATATGACATACGTCAAAACACTTATTATCATTGTTTTGTATGTAAGCCCCTATCCTGTCTCCTTAGAATTACATTTCTGTAATTTATGTAATTATTTCCATTGTGGTCCTTGATGAAGACAGGAAAAATGCACTTGATAAAAGGTAAAAGGTAAAAGGTAAAAATACAGAGAGCCAAAGGCATGACTTCGTGTTCAACCTGTGTTCCACGAGCAGCCCTCGCTGTCCTGCTGATATTACAGACATGTCTGAATTAACCACGACCCCTCAACTTGTTCTTGCCTCTTCTGTCGAGCCATGACATTTAGCCTGCAAACATCTAGGCCTTATGGGAAATTGTGTTCATTAAAGGCCATTCAAAACCATATTACATAAACAATATTATTCAATAATATTAAATTATGATAATAAATATTAGATTATTTTTCAAAATAACGCTCTTATCCGACATATGAAGTGAGCCATATGACATACTGTTGAGAAAGGCTCCATACAATCAATACATCACCTCTAAAACATATTTAGCAATTTAATAGTATAGTAGTAAGTTCACACACTGGTGACATCAACATGTGTAGGTTCATTGAAAGGTGAAGTGTTTTACCACGTCAAGGTCCACCACTGTCTCATCCAAGCACTGATGCACATCAGTGCTCCAGAAAAGCAGCAGTTTTTTCTGTGAATGCGATCAGTCAGACGGGCTTCCACATCGAAACTCGAGTTTCTGAAACGAGCCATGAGCTGCAGGCACCTGTCTGTCTCCAAGCTGTGGCGAGCACCGTGGGGGTGAGACAGTCTGGCGAGAGCCCCGGTGACCGGGAGGCTCAAACTGTGACCGACGTCGGCCCACACAGCTATGGGTCAGTCTACAGAGACAGACAGGGAGGCAACAACCGGGGTCTCCTCCATAAGGCGTTAATGATCCGGAGACAAAAAAACAGGGCAGAGACAAACGAATTGGCTGCTGTTGGAGGCACCAGTGTTTAGTCTTTCCAAATGTTATCCATTTAATTGACACTTACCACAAATGTACATGATTAGTTCTCTCCCTGAAGCTTATATGTTTTAATAGATATATAGCAGTCTCTTCTGGCATTAGCAGGGGTGGTCTTAATTCAGGCGACACTGTAGCTGTGATGCTTCAATAAAATTAGATTAAAAATAAAAGATATTTTGACCCACAAAAGGGGAACAACTGTCTTAATGGAACATCTTTGACCGAACAAAAAATACATTAGTACAACATTTGATGTATTCTGAAAATATAAAGTAACCAGCGCAGTTACATGGTTAATTGAACATATTATAAAAGGTTTAACCTAGCCAGTTTTGTTCCAGAAAAAGTCACTTTTAAGGACATGGTGTATTTGTGTTCAGATTTTTCTGATTATTAGAGGAATATAATAGAAGCAATTACATACAGTTAGGTATATAAGTATTTGGACGGTGACAAAATTTTCTTAATTTTTCCTCTGTAAACCACCACGATGTGATTGAAGTTTAGACTTTCAGCTTTAATTCAAAATAACAAAAATATTGCATTAGCCGTTTAGGAATTATAGCCATTTTTATACATAGTCCCTCATTTTCAGAGGCTCAAAAGCAACTGGGCAAACCAACATAATTATTATTGTAAGGATTATTTTTAATACATGGATTAAAATCCTGACGTATAGAATCAAAGGTTTCCACCAAATACTGAGTTTTCTCCCTTGAGATGTTTTGACAGGCCCTTACTGTAGCTGCCATCAGTTGCTGCTTGTTTGTGCGTCTTTCTGCCTTCACTTTTGTCTTCAGTAAGTGAAGAAAAAAGTGACTGTCTTCAGTGACTGACTTGGCCATTGAAGAATATTTAATTTCTTTACCCTGAGAAGCTCTTGAGTTGCTTACACAGTGTGATTTGGGTCATTATGCATCTGTACTGTCAAGCACAGTCCTATCAATTCTGGAGCATTTGGCTGAATGTGAGCAGATAGTACAGCCCTGTACACTTCAGAATTCATCCTTCTACTTCTATCAGCATTCACACCATCAATAAACACCAGTGACCTAGTTCCATTGGCAGCCATACATGCCCACGCCATAACACTGCCTCCACCATGTTTGACAGATGATGTGGTTTGCTTTGGATCATGAGCCGCTCCTTTCCTTCTCCATACTCTTCTCTTCCCATCATTCTGGTACGAGTTAATCTTGGTTTCATGTGTCCAGAGAATCTAGTTCCAGAGCTGGGCAGGCTTTTTTCGTGGTAAACCCTCTGTATTTACAGTCATGAAGGCATATCTTGATTGTAGAGTCTGACAATGATGCGCCTGCCTCCTCGAGAGTGTTCTTGACCTGGCTAGATGTTGTGAGGGGTTTTTCTTCACCAAGGAAATAATTCTGTGATCATCTGCTTGAGTTGTGTTCCATGGTCTTCCAGGTCTTTTGGTGTTGCTGAGCTCACCAGTGCATTCCCTCTTTTTACCAATGGACCAGATTGTTGATTTGGCCAGTTCTAAAGTTTTTCCATCTGTCTGTCTTTTCAGCCTAATGACGGCTTCCTTTATTTGCATCGAGACCTCTTTGGACCACATGTTGAGAGTTCCCATGACTGGCAACCAAATGCAAATTAAACTCTTGGAATAAACTCCAGACCTTTTAACTGTTTGATTTGTCATGAAATAATGAGGCAACAGGCCACAACTGGCCATTAAACTGATTGGCAGTCAATTGTCCAGTTACTTTTGAGCCTCTGAAAATGAGGGACTTTGTATAAAAATGGCTGTATATTTTTGTTAAACTCCTTGAATTAAAGCTGACAGTCTGCACTTCAATCATATCTTGATGGCTTCGTTTCCAATCCATTATGGTGGTTTACGGAGGCAAAATTACAAAAAAATGTGTCACTGTCCAAATACTTACGTACCTAACTGTATGTAAATGCTGCTATTGAAATTCTACATTTCATTTGTTTATTCTTCCCTTTCCACCTGCAATAGCCTCCATCCTGAATGGCATTTTTTAAGATGGTGTCACTTGTTTCAACTGTTATCGAAAACTAAATGTAACGTAATCCATCCATCCTGTTTCTGTAAAACTCCATTTCAGGTTTAGGGTTACCGTAGCCCTCCATTTTCAATTCTGGGATCACATTAAGTATTGTCTTGAAGCTGCAAAGTTTTTGTGCAGACTAAATCATAAACCCGTGGCTGACAGTGATGACAAAGCAGTTAGTGTCCTGACTGGATGACGTGGAGCCTCTAGCATTTGCCAAAATCTTACTGCCAAGGTGAGATTAACAGCCTACATACAGGAAAGCAATAGCAAAAACTGCACAAAAAGTGTGAAACATTTTTCACAGTCAGTTTCTTTGCTTACTGTAGCTAAAATTAGACGCTTTTGGACGGTGTCGACATTTATATACTTATAACTCACAACAGAAAAGAACATAACAGGTAAGTTCCTTCTCGTTCTTTCTCCGTATGGAAACTGAGGCAGACAGAGGCCTTCCTGTCTGAGCTGTAAGGGAGGAAACGCAGGCGTCATGCAGCGCTCGGACATCCTGACAGGCTGGCAGCCACTCTGACCAATTAAAAGGTGAGAGGAGAGGAAGAGCAGGATGTCAGGAGCTGAGCTGAGAGCTGCCTGGACTCCCCAAAACACTGGGCTCCCTGTAATACTCAAACTCACCGTTTCAATTGATTCTATTGGAGCCTAATTTAAACTTCCCATTAGGGGAGCATGTGCTCCAGGATTGATTTTTTTCAATTTTCTGAGTTATTACACTGTAAGACCATGTTCCAAAGATGTCTACTCTTTTATGGTTTTTTTTTTGTTTTGTTGGGTTTTTTTGTTGCTGTGTTTGTGTTGGGGGGGGGTGTTTTGTGGAACTTTTGATTGTTTTAGTCTTTTTGTTTTTGTGGAACTTTTGATGATATTTCATTTTCCTTTTTATTTCGATTTTGAAGATTAATCTAGTATTCAACTGCCCCATTTATTCAAGCTGTGATCTCTGACTACTGTACACTGGTTTTATCAATACAGAAAAAAACATCCTACTAAAGTGAGTTGAAACCCCCATATGTTCAAAACAGGGCATATAATATGACTCAGCAGCAAAGGAGGAAGAGGAGCAGAAGAGAGAGGTTCAGAGCTGATGAAAAATGAAACACCTCATGAAATGTGGCCTCCAGACCCGCTACATCTGAGGTGTGTTTGGGAAGCATGGAAAGTGTTATTTATTGCTTTGTAAATTTATTGTTTTGCAGTTTGAGACAAGATAGACCAAACCCACCCCCAGTTCTTTGAATATCTTGAAGTAAAAACATATTTTGCTTGGTGTTTAGACGTGGCACATCCTCACTGTTGGCCCTGAGCTCTTAAAGTAGGTTATTCTAAAGACACAGGCCGTAGGAGAACGTTTTGTAGTTTTTGTCATCCTTCTTATCAGTTACGACAACATTTTATTCATCAACTTTGTTGCTGCATGGGCTCTCCCTTGCAAAGTTCGCCTGGCAGGACTAGTAGTTGCTGGGATGATCGGCCTCAGACCAGGCAGGAAAACTGTGGCCTGCAGGGCTACTTCAGCACCTCAGATGACTATCAAACATTTTTTGAGGGTGATAATTTTTTGATAGAGAGGTATCAGCTATTAAGCCAGATGTTTGCTCCAGGACTGACAGCTGTTAAAAAAAACAAACAAAACACAGCAGTTTCAATGAATTATATGACAGCGAGCAGCAGTGAGAGATGCAAGCAAAGTCTATTTATGTCTTATTTTGCTGGGCTACCACACCTTTAAATTGCTGCTGTTGGTTGAAAACTTAAGTATTTTGTTAATGATGAGGTTGAAGGGAGTCTATCTAAAACTTGTCCAGACCTTCCATATAAAATAGTAGAAGAAACCATGTCAGGAAAGCTTTAAGATGTGTTATGTTTTCTTAATGTGTAGCTATCAGCTGGCTGCCTATTGCATTGTAAGTTGTATAATGCAGCCTAAAAATCAAAATTATAATTTAAATAAATATTTAATCCAAAAATGTGGTCAGGACATCCAGAAATGAAAGTCAGATACTAATAATAACTGCACTGCCATAGAGAAATGACAAGAGTTGTCTGGGACGTCAGGTCAAAAACATTTATACACAGACAATAAGAAACCTACATAATGTTAGATTCAGGTTTGTTATATTCCATATCATATCCCAAATAAGATTAAATCAGGATTAGATCCATAAGAGGGACACTGATGTGCATGTAAAGGTATGAATAACAAATTATGTGTTGTTGATGATGTGGCACAGAACGGAAGTTGAGTGAAGTTTTTGCTGAAGGAAGAACAATTTAAAACAAACAAAAAAAATGGTTTTTGGCACTAATCATTTCTATTTGGATTTTGATCAAATCTCTTTTCTTTAGTCGTCTAGTAAGGCAGTTAGTGGACTTAAAACTGTGTGGTGCTGCGAGGTCTGGCAGGCCCAGCAGTAATCTCAATGTTGATGATTTGGGTTTTTTTGAGGGAGGAGACAACAGAGAGGCTCACGGTCGTCTTTTGATGCGGTCAGATGAGACCTTCACCCACATTCCTGGTCAGTCTCCTGGGCTGCAGCTCGCCACATTACTGCCTGCTTTCCAAACAAACAAGGCAAGGCACAGAGGGCCTCCTGGGCCATGCCAAGCCAAGCCAGGACAAACCGCCCACCTCTGACGGTCCTAAAATATAGACTCCATTTTTAACTCCAGGAACAAGAAGCTTTTTCATTCTGTTAAAAACAAAGTCGTTCCACATGTTGTGACACAAGCTGTTGTTGTCACCTCTGATGTCCAGACATCACCAACTTTTGAATCAATGTGTGTTCCTGAAAGACATGAACTTAAATGTCACCTGTCTTTACTTGAAATTTTGTAGAATTTTGTAGGAGTTAAACTAAATTGACTGTTTGTTAAAAACCTGTGCCAAACTGGACTTCTCCAGATGCCAAAGTGGTGTACATGGTGTACTACTGTCGTAGGAGCAGTAGTCTGCATTTAATGAATTTGGAGGGTGGTGACTTTCCTTCCCAAAACCAAAAACCAACAAAAAACAAAAAGACAAGAGCAAGAGTGTAAGGAATAGATGAAACACTCTGTTTTTCTGCTCTTACATAAGCTACAGTGGTTAGCATCTAGCTAACTAGCAGTATACTACCTACACTACAGTAGTGTTACTTCCATTAGCTAGCCATATTAGCTTTGTGGGGTTACAGGTTTACATTTTAAAAAGCGCAGTATATAACTAGCACGTTCACTGTGTAGTATTTTGATACTGTGTGGAAGTTGGTCCTGGATGCTTTTAGAGTTGAAAGTAACATTAGAGGTTCTGTCCTGCTCTTTGCTGGATTTCAGGAAGTTTAACAACCCCAGCCTAACTCGTTTGATAGCATTTTTATTCACCAAACAGATCAGTTTGTCCTCATTCGTAAAGCCATTACTCTTAAAACGTTGTAAGTGAAAACATACTGTTTGACTGAATGCATGTAAGTTAAACAGCCAACGGTCATGCTGTAATGAAATAACAGTATGATCTTACATTTTTCTTTATAATCTTAGGGCTAACTAGTTCTACACTGCAACACAAGAAAATGCTGTTTAACGTGTTTTCTACATGGATCATCGACTCACTGAGATAACGTTAGGCTTAGCAAAGGGTCAGTCATCACACGAATACTTAAAAAATCAAAAGATTTGGCTGATAAAATATCTTTTCTACTTTCAAGAAATATTGCAATATTCTTTTGTGGGAGGGAATATACGCTCAAGTAAAATACTGTTATTACCTTCAAATGAAAGCATTAACCCTCTTGAATGAATTCAATCGTGACGACTGTTAGCTGATAAAGTAAATATACAGTTTTTCTAAGGTACAAAGTGTTGACATGATTTCACTTCAGCAAATAGAACATCTTTTTTCTGTGATGTTTCAGAATTTTTCCTAAAATATATCTGACAGCTGGATGAAAGCAGCTTGTGTTTTTGCATGCAGGTTTGTGTGTGTGTTGGCAGTTGTGTTTTGAGTGTGCATGTGAGACATAGATGTGAGGATACGGGAGGGATGTGTGTGACACAGAGGTCTTGCAGAAGTAGAGCGCTACTTGTAAAAAACACAGGCCACAGGATTTTGATTCACCACAAAGTTTTACTAGAGCTTTGTTTTGCACAAGTATTCCTGAAATGTCCTCCTACAGTTTAATTGAGCCAAGACTGCAGGATAGTAGGCTAAGTCACCTCGTTTAATTCAAGAAAAAGGAAAAGTTTTTTTAAAAGGAGAAAACAACTGAAAAGTGTGGGCTGTAAAAGTTACAATGTGAAAAGGGTCAGGAATGGATCATTAACTTAACAAACAATTTAAACTGCCACACAACATGGACAGCATGATTATGAAACACAGTTAGCTTTTTCAAATTTCCAGTTTTAAAAAGTACAACATTTCTTAAAGATACATGCTCTACTTAATACAATATACTTTATCTGCATCAGGGTAGGTTAGGACATAAACATTGTTTGAAAAAAAAAAAAAACAGGAATCCAGTTCATATTGGACAACTCTGCACCTCATGATTTATGTCCACTGCCAATATTCAGTACAAGTGTAGGAAGAAGTGTGTCTTTTCATTCTAACTAGACTAATCTTTGCCAAACCTTAAAACCTTAAAACCTTAAACCTTCATTAACTGATTTTTTTTTTGCCACTTGGGGGTAGGAGAAACAAGCTGCAAACACAACACAGATATATTATCATCTTTTAAGTTTAAAGTGCAAACAGTTGCTTATTTACACATCCAGCAGATATGTAGCAATATTATTATTTATTTGGAGTCGTTATTCTTGCCTTCCAATGAAATTCAATCCAATATTCACTCTCCTTTTAGCTCTGTTTTTGGTCTCCACTAACTCAGGAAACATGCCTCTTTAGCTGCTAAATGCTCCACTATGTTTCATCAGCTAGTCACTCACTTCTTCTTTGGTGCTGGGGAGGTAGTGTACAGTGTACAAAAACACTGAAACTGAGACTGAACCAAAACAGTAAAGCCACAGAACGGAAAACCAAAACAATGAGTTAAAAGACATTGAAACACTTTGGAGCTGGGTTCGTTGCTACAAGCCGCCCCTTTCACATTACATGTAGCCATCTGTCTATATGAAAAAATGATTATAGCAGCTTTAACTATGTATTTTGTTGCCTAACCCTATCCGTGCCTTAGTCATGGTTTATTTGCCATAATCACAATCTTTCCATAATCTTTATCATATCGCAGTTGCCATGCAGAGAAATTTCAGAAAGTGTGAATTATAAAAACGTTGGCACTGAACATAAAAAACATTGTCATTCCAGGTAATACACAGTTTTACAGAATTGCCCAAAATCAATGTTCTTATGTTTTGATAGGGTTCCTGCAGCATCACCACTGCTCTCTTGAGAAGAACTGTGTGGATAATTTAAATTTTATTTTGGCAGAAGGATTTGTCATACTGCAAATAGCTTATGTGTGACTGTGTTTTATTGTTTCCCTGTATGTGATATGAAAAGATGAGTTCATCCAAATTTAAAAAAGAACAAAAACACATTTTCCCATTTACTCTCAGTGGTATCCGGTGATAATTCATGCTGATAGTTTCTATTTTACTTGTGGAGTTGTCCACACTGAAGTCCGTGGACGTTTGTTTTTATCATAACATTGTACAGTACAGACTACACAGCCTCATGCAAATCCCACCACTCGCTCTCGCTCTCTCCTTCCAGTAGCTCTCTTCGATTTTGAATCTCAAATGTAAAGACCAAATTTTACATTTTAAACAAATTATGGTATTTACATGACACGAGACACAAACAGACACTGGACATGCGGTTCAGTAAACAGACATAAAGAAGATCAATGTCAACATTAAAAAGAACAAAATGAGTGAAACCTATTTCTTCTATTTCGCAAGAAACTTCTGCAACTTCTGCTCTGTATCACAGTAAATGAAACAACATAAATATAGCAAACGCACGGACTAGTCCCATAGTCACTACTGAAACCAGGCAGACCTTCCAACCATCCCTTATAATACAGCAAAGCACAAATCAGGATAGGCCCATTTGGTTTTGAAGAGCTGATATCAATGGGTGAAGTCCATTCATTATTTACTGCATTTTATGTGATGATTTAAAAGCTCTACTTTTCAGTAGAATTTCGCCTCTGCTGACTTCTGGTTGGATGTAGCAAAAGACTGCTTATGTGTTTTCTGAAGAAAGCCTCTGTTGTGGCATATTGTGTTTTGTGGAGCCTAGGAGAGAAGACAAAGTGCTTTGTAATATAATTGTTAAAGATCCCCTTCAGACATGTTTTAAGACAAAAAAAATATTCTTCTTAAAGTTTATCTTACGCGAAATGACTCTAATACCTGGCAGGCCTTACAAAGCAATAGTTTTGCATGACCACGACATGATGCCATTTTGCAGCGTTCATCTGGCATTGAATTCCTGTTTGTACTCTGAGTGGGACTGAATCTAAAAATCTTTATCATGGTTGTCAAATCAGATTGACATGTAAGCTTTGAAAGAGAATCTGTCAGAATGCCAGACTGTGACCGGGGGCAGTGCTGTGTCTGTTAGTATTGTATGTGTGTCTTTGTGTCTGCATCTATGTGACAGACAGAGACGTCAAGTCATCAAAGAGAACAATGTGTCTGGTCCAGAGCTGAACTCTGGGAGATGGAGACAGACAAAAGATGGTTTGATAGGTGGAAGGTGGGGACAGAGAACTAAAGGCCAATGGGTGACGCTGTTTGTGTCGCCACCTGCTCCCTCACCGTCTGACAAACTGCAAATTAATCAAATGACTCTGCAAACAAAATGTTATCTGAAGATGCAATCAGTCATTTTCTTTCTGGAAACATTAACTTAAGAATATTTACAATTTGGTTTATTCATGTTCACACTGTTTTGTTCTGAGTAAGTTTGTGTTTTTAAACGACAAAGTCATAGGAGTCAAGGTTTGGTGATTCAGGAGTGCGTCTCTCCCTTTTTGCTGATGATGTAGCTCTGTTTGCTTCAGTGGACTGTGTCCTCCAGTGCACACTGTGATGGTTTGCAGCTGAGTTCGAAGCATCTCCAAGTCTGAGGCCATGGTACTTTGTCAGAAAACAGTGGATTGGCCTCGCCCTGTTGGGATGAAGTTGGTGCTCCAAGTGAAGGACTTTAAGTGTCTCAGACTGTATTGAGGGTAAAACCGAAACAGACTGTTGTATTGAATAAAGGGGGATCAACCCTCAACCCTCACCAATGATCTTGAGCTTTGGGTAGTGACCTGTAAGAATGAAATTACTTCAGAGCCTGGAAGTAAAAATTTGATGATACTGCAGATGTCTACCAGTTCAGAAAGACTCATATTCAGGGTTATGGAGCACTTCATTAATGTCTTCTTCATAATTTAATTCAAACTTTCAGCTGAATGAATGTGCCACACCAAAGGCGTTTGCTGCCCTCTACAAGAGGGGAGAACGCAAAATACGATATTAAATGGAGAGCAGAAATTACTAAAATTGTGTGCATGAAATGTTATGTTTTCCTCAAGGCTGGATTACCAACTGATCAAAATTGGCATCTGCCCCAAGTCCCTGGGGTCCCAAAAGCCCCAGGTTCATGCTTTATCAATCGTTTGTATGTAAATTTGTTTGGGAATTTGCACCACCACAGTGCAATATCAATTAAGATGGGCCCTTCATTATCTCATCCTGTGGGTCTGGTCTTGTGGAGAGACCCCATGTTATAATACAGTTTTAGCACTTTAATTATTTCAGTTTATTGTGTGTTCACATGGAGCCCATTCATTCACACATAGAGTTGTGTTGTTTTTTATCAAACTGCTTCAAATGACCTGACACAGAAAACCTGGGGCCATGTAGTATACTGGTTGGTTTCTGGGTGAAAATATGATCCAGGGTGGCCACTTTGAGTGATAAATCCATGAGTTTGAAAGTTTATCAGACATCAAAACAATGCACACAATGGTTTTTGAATGTCTATGTCTGTTATAGGTTGATTAGTTTGATCTCATGTCTGCCATTCGTCTTTGATGATCTTCTTTGTCAATGATTTTCTAGATTGTACACATTACACACTTGCCCAAATATTCACAAAACAAAAAGGAAAAGAAAAACAAGAGACACAGATTCAACTAAACATGGGACCAGGACATGCAAAGACAAAAAATAAATAAATACAGAATAAAATATAACAAACTATAGAAAGCATATAACACAAACGAACTGCATAAAATTGAAGCATGACAGGATAAAAACTCGAAAGGTTAACATAACTTATGTCCATGGTTGTCATGTGAACAACAAAAACTGCTACATAAAAAACTTAAGGGAGAGTTGTGACATGCAGATTCACCATGACATGCTCGGTCTTTTTGCTGTTTTTCACTAGATGATTTGTATCTCTGTCATCTGATACACGTAACTTTGAAAACCCACGGTGCTCTGACAGACCTCTTGTACTGACAAATGTTATTAGCTGATAATCAACCTGGTATGAGGCACCAGCTTTGTAGAACATTTGTGACTGTTCCTCCTTTTCCTATGAGGTGTTGCTGTTATTTTCTCTATGACCTGTATCTTTTGAGTATCTTCCAGTCTTCCCCACTGACCAGTGAGCCAGTGTCCTGACTGGTCTGGTCCGTCTGCTGTCATGGCTTCATGGGGGGTCGTATTATGGGCCAGTGGGGGTGTCACTCAAACCTCTTAGAGGAGAAAAGGGAGGGAGCTGATGTAGCATTAGGTCATCCACCCCTCCTGCTCTCTCTCTGTCTGGCTCTCTGACAGGTCTCATCATATAGGGGACCTGCCGGGCAGATTGACAACTCAATGAGTCAAACAGCACCGGGCTTTTACAAGCACCATTTCATGGCTTTAGTCTTTGTATGACAAACCCCCTACACCACCCAATATTCCCTCTGCTATCACGCCCAAACTCTGTTTGTTCTCTCCCTTTCACTCTCTTCTTTCTTTCCGCAAGGCCTCTTTGTCTCACCACTGTCCTACCTCTGTTGTGCTGGTTTGAGATGGGATGTAGCTGCAGTAATTATAAGTGAAACAGCCACCAATAAGAAAGAAAAACTATTAGAAACTAACTAGAGAACTAAATTGTCTTGAAAATAATTTCATTTCTTCTTTTTCTTCTTTATGTACAGGAGGGAATCATGTGCAGTGGTGGAATTTGTTGTATGTAAGTACAATTTCTTGTACTTAAGTATTTAAGTTTTATGCTACTTTTTAATTCTACTCCGCTACATTTTCAGTATTAGACATATGCAGTTACTAGGTACTTTACGGATTAAGATTTTACATACAACACATATGATCATTTTATTGAAATTAGATGCATTTCTATAAAACATAGGATAAACTACCCAGAAGTATATAAAGTTATTAATAGTAGCTTTACCTATATTTTTAATGTTAAAATCATTTTTACTTTTATCAATGAATAATCCAAGAATATTAAATATCATAATATATCACTGAGAGGGGCCATTCTTCTGCGTGAGTACATTTTCTCCTGATACTTTAAGTACTTAAATGTCCACTGAAGAGACAAAAAATAGCAGCAGACGAAAACATCAGATCTCTGTGAGCTGATGAGAAGACTGTAACGTTCCTCAAATTAATACACAAAACAAACATAAATGTCATATTTACACATTTTCAAATGGTTTTCTGTTTTTTTTGGTTTGACTGGCACTCTTTTCCTAACATCATCCTGTTGAGCCGTCTTCTTCTGGGGTGATAAAGAACAGACTGGAGAATAAGCACTACCAGCTGTTTATCTTGATGAACCAACTCCTGCCCATTATTTAGATTTTTTTTTTTCTTGCCACTTTCTGGAAGTTCTATTTAAATTTTCACTACATTTCAATGGAAACTTGGCGAACGACTATGCTTTTCTTTTTAAGTCTGATGCTAATGAATACTGATATTTCGACAACATCTGCACATGGCAACTATGGTACAGTAAGCGTCAGGGAAAGTTTTGGTTACGATTAATAAAAAGGTAAATGCAGGACTGTGATGGGACACAACTTTAAATGTCCAACATGCAATTTGGACACGTTTCACATGAAAATCGTGAGGTGCAGAATCGTCCGATGTGAACGTAATTCTCAGGGATGCTGGGCTGACATGAAAGGAGAGGCGTAAGGATGGAGGGGAACATGAATGCAGGGAGAGAGGAAAACATGCAAGGTAGAGGAGAATGAAGGAAGGAAGCAAGGAGGGGAGGGGAGGGGAGGAACTGAGGAAAGGAGGGAAAGTGGGAGGCATGAAGGGGAGGGGATACCGTCACGGTTTGGTGCCTCTCAATTGAAGTCTGAACACCGGCCACAAAACCCGGCTCGCTCCATATACCTCATCTTTGCATATGAAAGGGCGGCTCCATTGTCCGGGTCTAACTGCACATTTAACCTGTCTGGACTGAAAGAAAGGAGAAATTTCTCTCCCTGTCTCTCCCCTCACACCCTCTCTCATCTTAACAAACCAATTAGCTGGACATTTCTCCTGCAAAGACAACTTCTTAATACTTGTGCTAAATAGTGAACAACCAGCACTCAGATATTTCATTTTTAGGCGGAGGGAGAAGGCAGAACTTCTGCAGCTTTTTTTCTTGTTTCTTCTGGATTTGGGCCTAAAGAATCTCCATGTAGTTTTAAGGAAGTTTTGTTTGTCATCTTAGGCTGGATTTGTGTTGTAATTAGCCTTCAAAACTGTTATACATGGAGTCTGGTGCTTTTGTTTAATTACTCTCTTTTTATGACTTTTCTGCTCCAGTTTCATCATTGTTATTTTCATTATCTTCTCTCCTGCATAAGTAATTCTGATTTAAAAAGTAGGGAAAAAATATAAAGTTTTTCAGTACCTATGGGTGTAACTTCATTTGAATGAGAAACTGTGTCTTGAAATTGGAACTTTCAAAAACAGAAAAATAGACTTTACTATTAATCTTTGTAGGGCTGAGTATGATGACTAAGATCAACTATAAACACTACTCAAAACATATTTTATAATTTTGTTGGAAAGTAAGAATACATCTTTACAATCCCAAAACTCTCATAAGGTTTAATCAAAACAGTGGTGAGATGTTGTGAAGTGCAGCCATTCCTGTTCTTAACAGTTAGGTTTAAGCCTAGTTTTCTTTCACCAGACTAGATGCGTGCTGATCCCAAGTTATTCTGTGGCCGTGTCCACACAGAGTCTGCTGCTCATGCTGAGTGCCCAAGTGGAGACCTTTTTTTTTCTGTCAAAGCCTCAAGCTGCGCTTTGGGTTTAAAAAGGCGAGTTGTTTGGCTCTGAAACGGCACTGACCAACGCAACCCAGCTCAAAGCCCAGCAGGCTCTGTGTGTGTGTGTGTGTGTGTGTGTGTGTGTGTGTGTGTGTGTGTGTGTGTGTGTGTGTGTGTGTGTGTGTGTGTGTGTGTGTGTGTGTGTGTGTGTGTGTGTTGGGTACCATTTTCAATAAAATATATCTTATTAAAGTGTTCGTGGTTGTAACTAACAACTTAATTAATCATAAGTAAATCATCTATGAATGTTTTATAGTTCTGTACTTTTTGTTTGCCAGGTTTTGAAAAATCAGGTGATGTATATCCTTCTCCAAAAGCAACTTACCAACATTTACAACTGCAGACTTTGTGGCTTATTATTACAAAAGAAGTCAGCTGTTAATAAAAGGTCATCACTTTCCCACTTCCATTAAAGGATAATGGTGGTTTAGTAAAACCTGAATCTCATTTTTGTAGTTTTGTCCATCAGCTCTGCAAGCTTCTACAAGTTAACATTGTAGACAACAAAGTAAATTGCCGAGATCCAGAAACATGGTGACATCACAACAAAGTCTGACATGGCCACAAACAAGAGCAATCAGACAAGTTGTTAATAATAAACAACTGTGTGCACACAACAATGCTACCCCCAGTAGGTCAAAGTTGAATCAGTGATGGGTGTTTACAACAGCACCCCTGACTTCTGGAAATTATGTTCTTATATTACTTAATTGTCCTGCCCCTTGAACGCTGACTGGCCAATCATAGCGGAGCATCTGCCAGCTCCAACCAGGGTCTGACAACTGTACAACTGTGCTCCATAGACTTTCATGCAATTGTTTTGGATTTTGATTCATTACATTGTGATGAAAAATAAAATTTCTCCCTGGATTATGCTCAGAGGCACTGCATTTACAGCATGGGTTGCACCGCAGTCATAGGGAGGTGTTCAGGGTGGATGGTGGACGTACCACGTGCAAAACTTTGTCGCCAAAGGCCAGGGTTCGCATCCTGACTCCTGTCTGTGGTTAGGTTTAGGCAACAAAAGCAATTTAGGTTCAGGAAAGACTGTAGTTTTGGTTAAATGTAAATGTCACTGTGAACCTTTTCTGTATTAAACCAGTCCACGATCTTTCCCTGATCTTAACCAAGTGCTGTGAGTGCCTAAACTCTGAAACGGCTTAATAATAGTTAATACCGTAAAACAAATGGAATATGTTGTCACTGGACACTTTACAGATCGTCCCAGTATGTGTAAAATGCACTTCAAATACACTTCATTTTTGCTACTTGCCAGATATATTAATTAACAACATTTCCTCATCATGTGACCAGAAAATGTAATCTGGCCGGAGTTACGTTTCTGTGAAACAGTATTTGCTTTCACAAATTAGTTAATTATAAATGTAAATTCTCTGAGACAGGGTTGACAACAGACAGTTTGGGTATCGTTGATCTTTTTTATCTTCGAGAATAGTTTGTCTGAAAGTTTGTTGAAGTCTGGCTGCTCATCTTTCTTGATCTAGCATGCATCTTTTTAGTGATGTCTCCGTGTTCCCAGATCTCAGCAGTTAATTCGGCGAATATTATCATTACTGATAGCAATAATGGAATAAACTACAAAAATGAGATCTGAGTTGTGATAAAGCAGAATTATTCTTTAATAAAGATCCCTGGCAGCTTTCTATCCTATCTGACTAATTCTACCAAGTGATGAAGCAAGTAATAGATACTAGAACTTGGATTTTATAACACTGGCAATCATTTTGTCAAATCATTTTAAAGTAGGTCTGCACACAAAATTCAACTCCACCAAAGGTCTATCTTGTTTTGTCTTGGCAGAGGTCACTGCAGGCCAAAACACACAGTAAAAGGCCTTGGACATGATAATCAGTGAAACGCCAGAGATGTGAATGCAGACTTAAATGGGAGAGCTTTCCTCAAAGCTGCACTGCTCCACTAATGCTCCATCATGAATACTGGCTTCCTGAGGAGTTGAGTCCCAGAGAGAAGACGCCGTCTCTGTACCTGTGAAGCCGTCAAACAGCCAACTGGGGTTTGTTTGTGCAGCCGAGTCGATCCTCAGCAAGAGCTCTCTCAACACAATGTCCGACACCCCAGCCCTCTGGCTCTGAAGCTCAGCCGAGGGGCCAGCTGCAAGAGAGTCTCAGCCGGGGTCCCAGGGCCAGAGCAGGTCCAAAGGCCTGGTGCTGGGAGACTCTGACGGGGGCAGCTGCATCCCAGCAGCCCCTCAACGCCCTGCTTATTCTTCTAATTAGACACTTGGAGAATTAACTCCCACAAAGGCAAGATCTGCCTCCACTCCCCCTCAACCACAGGGTTGTGGACTGGAAAAAAAATCATGTTCACTTGAAAAGTGAGTTCGTTTTTAAATTGTACATTTCACTAAAAGAGCCAATGGTCTGTCAATGTTTTAAGTGACTTACTGCAGTCGACCTGTTCCCATTCATTCACTCAGTCAATTGTCTCCAGTTAAAGAGCTTCATAATCTCTTGTTACAGTGGCAGAGGTGGAATCCCATTTAATTAGTCTGGCTAGTATATCTTTCGGTCAGTGGATAGCTGGTCTGAAAGTTTGAAGATGATGCCCTCTACAATGCCCAGCAACCGCTTCTCCACATTGGGCAAGGTCAGAGTACAGTCTCCAGAGTACAGTTCTGCATGGGCCTAAAACAGAGACGAATTTGAGACCTGAACGCGACCCAAGATTGAAGCCATTTTTTAGTTATTTCTTCTTCAAAGACAGAGTTGTATGCTTGCTTTGGAAAGGCTTTCTCACAAATAAAGCATAACTAATCTAACAACAGCAAATGACCAACACAGAATATTGTATTAGCAGCCCACCAGCACAATACATACTGTAAATAACTTCAAATTTCCAATAAGCCATAAGTTTAGTGAGAGTACATCCACTGTAGTCAACAGCATGCAAAACTATAGCATCTCAGAATAATGACTTATGTGCCTCACCTGTTAGTCGATAACTTCACCTTTTCCCAGTTATGGTCAGATGAACGAGGCTGGTAAAATCAAAACGTCTTTCCCAGCTGAACTTGAAAAAGGTCCAAACACTTGTAATCCGGGACAGAACTTTGTGCAGGAAGGATCCAATGTTGTCACAACAAGGTCATAATATTTCCGCAATGCAAGATTTTGCTTTAATTCATCCATTACTGACGGCTAGCTCACTTTTTGATGTATTTCATTCCTGTACTTCAAATTCGTGATTTTTCTTTAAACACTGATCCTTGCCAGTCACTTTCTGCACTTGCCAGTGCAGAAAGTGACTGAATATGTGGAGCAGCTTTTTAAGCCATGACCACGTTTCCCTAACTTTGGCCATACCGTAAGTATACCGTAGCTGCCATGCAGGTATGTTGTTGGAACAATAATTTTTTTTAAAATACAATTTTTTTACATTAAGAAATGTCTTAATCAAGCATCATTTGGGGTTTTTTCTAAACCAGGCAAAATTCACATTTTGTCTTGTTATTAAGTTGTACATCATAAACTTTGGATCAGGCACTGCAGAATCCAAGAAATACACATTTATCATGATGGAAAGTAGAGAGAGAATAGTACATTTTCACTTTTGTTTTTGTTGTTAAATTTAGTTTTGCATGATGTTTAACTAACCTTTAAAGTAAAAGTATTGCTACTGTATTTCCATTTTTTCCCGTTCCCGTTTTATTTGCTTATGTATGGCAGCTTTGCTGTTTGTTTAGATGTATGTCTACATTTAAATATCCCTATAGTTAATTCTAAAAAGTTTAAAAATTGTTTACATACTTTGACATAATGATTTTGGCCAAGAGAACTGAATTTGAATGTTGGCCCATGTCCCATGTTTTTCCCTAGACTTAAAGTGTTGGGACATTTTTCCACTGACACTCATCAGTGTGAATGTACTGAATCTTAATTAGCGGGGATGAGACACTCCTCCCTGCTGAAACCCCACTTTGTGAGGGCAGGTGCAGCTTTAAATGATTTGTTGACATTTTTTGCAGTGTGCAGAAGGTGGCAGGTTGTGATCCTACAACCCACATCTCATATACATAATCCAGCAGGCAGGCGGGCCCCTGCTCTTGTTGAATGGGGGGACTCTCCCTTCCTCTGGGGATGTTTCAGGGCTGAAAGAGAACCCTCACCACCCGGCTGCCGGGGGCCCGTGGGCGCAGTGAGAAAATGAAGACCTCTGCGCCCCTCTAAATCCCCAGGAATTTCTCATTAAGCTTAGGTCCCGGGCTGCCGACAGCCCTCTGGGCCCTCACCCACCCCCCGTGAGGGGTCTGCCTCTCTGGCAGGGAGAATGGAGGTCTCCACTCCACTTTGTGCTGGCTGCCGGCTACCAGGGCCTGTTATTCACCTTTTCCTTTCTCACCAGCACTAGAGCTTTCTCCCAATCATGCTTTCAAAGCCCTCAGGACTTCCTCTTCCTTTCATTCAGTTTTTACATAAGTGTGTGTGTGTGTGTGTGTGTGTGTGTGTGTGATGTCTTTTAAGACGCAAGGGAGAGAAAGGCATAATTGAATTTGACATTTTTTAATGGTCTCCTGAGATATTTTTGTCTGGAGGCGCCAAAGCTGGAATGATGCGGACTCTCATTTCAAAGAGTTTTTTTTTTCTTTTTTTTTCACACGTTGTTCATGAGTACAAGTAGGATTAATGAGGATTATGTATATGAGAAGAGGTAATGAGTTTTGATGAGACTAGAGAGGATATTTAGAGTAAGATTTCAAAACATCTCAGTGAGTCAGGATTTGGCAGCATCAGCGGCTCCTGACTTTTTCTGTTGTTGTTTTTGAGTTGCTTTATCCTCATATTTCTCTGAGAATATACGAAGATAAGATACTACAATAAAGGACAAAACCTATGACACTGATTTTATTTTTTCAGACCATAAAAGGCAAAGATAAGCTGAAAGGAGAAACAATCCCATTTTCTTTGGTTCTTCTTACAGAGATGATCTTACCTTCCCTCTTTGGAGAAGAACTGCTGCAGCAACAAGACTGATGGATTTCATCCCAAAACACTCCCGATGCCAACTGCTGACTGTCTGTTCTGTTTAATTGAACTTAAGGTATTAAAATACCATATAACTAAAATTTTATTATAATAAACAGAATTTAATATTTTTTAATTCTATCAATAACCATTTCATAATAAAAAATATTGTTTCTAATACATTGTGATAATGTGTAAGATAAACAATACATTAACACGAGTGATGACTTTGACAATACCTAATATACTGGGATTAAATACATTTTCTGGTGTGATTAAAAGTATATTTTATCACCAAATTTAGATCTATGTGACCTCTCTCATTATTGAGTTACTTTTTTGTATATCTTGGTTTATTGATCCTCATTTGTATGTATTTATTCTTTGCTCTTGTTTCTTGTTGTAAAGCACCTTGTAACTTTGGTTTCAAAAATTTAAAAAAAAGTGATTTTATTATATTTTAATAACAGCTGAAAAAGAGCCCTGGAGTCAAACTATCTGATGTGTTTGCAACCTGCTGCAAGTGTTATGTATTGTTTGTTCAATGACATCCACGCCAGATGGGGGATTACTCAGCCAACAATGAAAGAAAACAAATGAAAGGGGAATGGATCAGTCACATGAGAATTTGTTGAACTGCAGGTGAACGACTCTGCATAAGAATCTCAAAAGGGTCAGCTGTCCTCGACCGAATGTGGTGCTTCGTTCTGGTCACAAACCCACCTCTTTGCCCATGTGGAAAAAACAAATCCGACTGAATTTCAAGACCACTGCTGCCCTGATGTGTTCCTGTCAGACAGCAGAGAGCAGCTCCTCTGGTCACTGCAGTTCATCTATCAGCTGTGCGTGTTGGCGAGTCCGTGGGGAAGTGTTGGAACGATTGGTCGGGGCTCATTACCACGATTCTGTCAACATGGTTCTCTCACTCACAGAGAGCCTGTGAACTGTGATCAGATGATGGACGTGCAGGGCGACCTTAAAGGCCCGATATCTGTCTCCGTGGTGATAAGATGAATTCGCTTCTGGGGTTGTTGGTCAGCAGTCAGTTGGGTTGTTGTCCTCGTTTTGTCCTCGCTGTGTGTTGCTGTTTAAATTCTGCATAAGGAAATTATTGTCCTGTAAGTGTAAAATAATGACAGGCAAGAGGGCTTATTTATATCCTGGCAGCTTACTAGTCCTTGGTTTGTTGATATTGGTCAGTGAAATATTGTTATGAAAAGCTGTGACAGCTTTATTTAATGTGCCCCACTGAAGTAAAACAGACATGCAATATGAGTTCATGATAAAACAGGTACAAACTGTAGACAATAAGAAGTTAAAGCAGGTATCACCAAATATAAACAGCATTGTTCAAAGCAGAAATTGATACAAAAACAGCCCACAGAGGTAAAGATGCATGGCAACAAGAAAACAAATGTTGTGCTGGGATTCCAACACCAGACAGTGTCTGCTCCTTATTTCCACAGTACCTTTTCATTACCTTCTGCAAGTTAACAAATGCAGCAAAAGGGTCAGACGTTTCTGTCAAAAAGAAAAGACAGACTTGATTTTCTAAACTTTGAGCAAGCTGATACGAACGCAGTCAGAGGGTGCGTAACAGAGATGTAGTTGCAAGAAAATGTATACTGAACATTGTAATTAATGGTATTCTGTGAAGTTTTTGACAACTAATGGCATTTTAGAGCTTCATTTTCATCAGTTTTATCTAAAACCTGTGCTCTACTAGTATCATGCACACAAGCATGTGGGTGTGTTCAACAGTAGTGTGGCTAGTTTTGTATTGAACTCACCAATACAGCTTGACCAGCAACAGACCTTATGTGAATGCACTACTGAACTGAAGACAGTCTGAATCGGCGCTTAACATTGTATGTACGGTGGTGCCTGGAACAACCTACCTGCCTAGTAACTTGAAAAACTATTTAATTAGGAGAATTGGTGCTGTTTTAAAGGCAAAGGGTGGTAAAACAAAACACTGATTTGATTTTAGCTTATTCTGTTCACTGCATTTTGTATGAAGTTACATGATAATAAAAACCAACTCATAAACTCAACATAGTTTATGTTGAGTTTGGCATCCTCAATGGTATTTTGATGATGCTATTTGAAAACATCCTCAATTTAGTTTTAGTGCCCAAAACTTTTGCACAGCACTGTACACAGTCAGTGCCTATAGATCTTTGAACTTGAAAACAACGTGATTCATGATTTCCACCTCTGCTCTGGACAAAGCGCAATAACTTCCAACATAAGATAAGTAGAGGAGCAAAGGGGAATGAGAGACAGTTTGAGACTAAAAGGAAAAAAAGTTGATGGAGAGCGGGAGAGTAAGAGATGGAAATAGAGCGAGAGCGAGAGCAAGAGAGAGAGAGAGAGAGTTGTCCCATGCAGGCCAGGACAGCTGACAGCTGGGTTCAGCGGGGGTCAGAGGTCATGGATTGGCAGCAGTGGGGGAGTGAAGTGGAATCTAAAACAACAGGAAGACACACACACACACACACACACACATACACAGACACACACGCACACACACACACACAGTTCTGGAAGAGGAGATGAGCGTTGGCCTCTGGAACTCTCTCTCTCTCTCTCTCTCACGTGACGGACAGTTGACTAAAACTTGTCAGTATGTGGACTAAAACGCTTCCTCCCACTAATCTAATCCTGGAGCTTTCACTGTATGTGTATGTGTGTTTGTGAGTTTGTGTGTGTGTGCGCAAGCACGTGCACGTGCAAAACTGGATTAACAACTAAGTAAAGCGGGCAACTGCCCAGGGACTGCAGACCTCCAGGTTTACTCTGTATCATTTGGGTCGACATATTTTGATCAATCACACACATCATTTGTTAGAAATCTTTACCACTGAAGTACAGTATCAACTATGACAGGTCTTCTGTCCTCCATTTCGTAGCCTTTGTCACAATCTAGTTCTATTGTAATTCATGTTGAGCTGATTTGTTGTAAAGTTGTGTTTCATCGAATTGCTTCTGTCCATCAAGTTATTAATACTCAGGAAACCTCAGGCAAGATAGTATTACTCCATCACAGGAGAAGAGTGAGGCTGCAACCAACAATTTTTCTCAAAATATATACATCTGACAATTATTTTCTTTAATAATCAAACTAATAATCTATTATAAACTACTGATCAATTATCAAAATTTTTTCAGATTAATTTTCTGATTATTGAATAACTGCTGTGTGTGTGTGTTTGTGTGTGTGTGTGTGTGTGTGTGTGTGTGTGTGTGTGTGTGTGTGTGTGTGTGTGTGTGTGTGTGTGTACAAAGTACTATCTTTTTGAGGTTCAGTTATAGCTGAGTTTGAGACCTTGGAATTTTTGGAAAGTGAGGAAAAACCATAAAACCGAGTAGCCACAAGGGAAACCATTGGGGCGTCCTGGTGGACTAATGGATAAGACCGTAGAATCGCAGAGTCCCCGATTTTAGAGAGCTTTGTTACATGTCTGCATACCTTTTCTTTCTCCCCATGATTCCTTTCTGTATCTACACTTTCAGTCTGTCCTGTAAAGCCTAAAAGTCCGCAGCCATGTAAACTATAAATGCATTTATATAGCAAATTTACCCCAAGCGCTTCACAGTTTGCTCTCATTCACACGCACACACAGATATTGATAGCAGCGAGTTACCACACAAAGTACTGATCTGAGCATCGGGAACAAATTGGGATTCAGAGTCTTTCCAAGAGACACTTCGACGTTTGGACTGGAGGGGCTGGGGATCGAACCATCAACCCTGCGAGTGGTGGACAACCAACTCTACCTCCCCAGCAGTGCTTTCAGCTAAATGCTAACATCAGCATGCTAACACATTAAAAATGACAATGCTGACAAATTGATGCTAATCAGGTGTTTACTATGCTCACCATCGCAGTTTGGCATGTTAGCATGCAAACATGTACTATTTAGCACTTAACATCAAGCACAACTCGTGCTGAGGGGAATATCTTTGCAGGCATTTAGTCATAAACTGAAGTACTGAACAAATTAAAATGTTGACCTGATGGTGGCGCTAGAGGAAAAGACAGGGGGATCACCAATGTCACTGTGATTCAGCCTCCACAAACCATGAATGTTTGTACCAATTTTCCTCTCAGTCTATCTAATAGTTGTGATATTCAATTTGGACCAGAGTGGTGGATTTACAAAGCAGCTGACACTGCCATTCCTGGAGCCATGGCGCTCACATGGCCAAAAACTTAGAGGGCTCTAGGGAAGATATGAATGTAATTCAATACAGTGTCCTCACAAACACTTTTTTTTAAACCTACAGGTTTCACCAGATGGTAGGGACTTGTCATTTCTACAAACAAAGGATGAAAAATTACTTATTCAATTGTAAATATCATAGATATAAATATCATATAAATACTGAAATTAAAGAAAATATCTTAGGCATAATTAAACATATATGTATGCATACAATATACATAAATACAAATGCTGGTAATTAATCCATACATACAGTATAAATGCCATTAATTAATTTTGACATTGTATTTAACACTGTTTCTACATTTTGACTTTTATTAATTCCTGGATTTCTGTGTTAGTATGTTAATGAGGTAGGTGGTAGAAGTCGCTTCTTGTCCTCCATACGGGTCCCGCCGTGAGGACCCGGATATGTTACTTGTACAAGACACAAGCAACGCAGTTGTTGAAAAGCTAAGTATTTCATACCTAGCGAGTCATGGTTCCACTGGGGATTGAACCCAGGACCTTCTGCGTGTAAAGCAGACGTGATAACCACTACACTATGGAACCACAAAATCGCTGTTTATAAAGACATTTAGAGATTCTTTATCTCTCAGTCAGAGTGCAGAAAGTTTGCGTTCAACCCTGGGTTGACAATAAAGTTGAAAAACATTTATAAAAGGTGAAATTTTCTGACAAGAGGAGTATAGTAAATATAAAACTTAAATCTACAGGAAAGTATGGCTTTATTTTGAAAAAGAAATGTGCAAAAGTAAAAACAGTTCATACCAGTGATGGTGTTACCTGCTGGGACTCCGACGTCAATTAGTCAATTTAAGCTCCATTCATGCATTTATAACCTGAATTAGCTGAGTAGTCATTCCGGCAGGTAAAACGATAACGTCCCGGTCAAACAATTGCTTTATTGAGGCTGAGACCTAGAGATAGAGATGATTGCGCACTGAATCCTAACCTGCTCACGTCGCAAGCCTCCACTTTATATAATGGGCTGTGCTGCCCTCCAGTGGACATGTCAAATCTTTACAGGGGATTTTTATTAATTGATCAAGAAAATGTGAGACTTTCCTCTAATAATAGAAGAGGTCTGTCGTTATTCTGAAGTGATGGTAACAGAGGATATAACTGTTAGTTTTACAATGTGTGAGTTCAGTGAACCTCGAAGTCCCTGAAACTAATATCACTGTCACCAGAACCTCATACCCAACCAACTGTGAATCGGCTAAATATTAGAGAAACACTTAGATCCTTTACCTAAGTATAAGGATCAATAAAACAATGTAAAAAAGCTCCTTAATAAGTCCTGCATTCAAAATCCTAGTTAAATAAAAGTATAGAAGTATTATCAGTAAAATATAATACTTAAAGTATCAAAGTAAAGGTACTTAGATATATTATTGTATATGACATTATTACACTGTCATGCCTGAAGCAGCATTTTACTGTTGTGGCTGGTCGAGGTGGACCTGGTGGAGGTAGTTCTACAGTGTATCCGTTTCAGTAGTTTAGTCCAGTGGTTCCTAATGTAGGGGTCAGGGCCCTCAAAAGGTCACAAGAGAAACATGAGGAGTTGTGAGATGGTTAACAGAGGAGATAAGATGAAAAAACAAACCTATGATACAAATCTGTATTCATTTTCTTAACCTTACAATAATGTTTGGGTTTTTTTGTGTGAAATATTAGCTAGTTTAACCTCTCAGGGCCTCAAAGAAAACATTATTTAAATTAATTCCTATGGGAAGTTTAGAGGTGAAATGCCTCTTTGGTCGAGCTCAGAGACATTGAAATCTGACAATGGGGCCCAATCAAAGCTGGATTATCAACTGAGCAAATTGGGCAACTGCCCCAGGCCACGGGGCCCCCAGCCCCCACATTTACATGTCAGTTGGTTTTGGTAATATGGATAACAATGTTGGGCAAGATACTTGAAAACTGTAATCAATGACTTAGTACACATTACTCATTGAAAAAGCAATTACAGTAGTTTTCTAATTAGTCAGCAGGAAAAGTAATGTGTTACATTAGTCGTTCCCTTCCTGTCAATACTCAAAAGTCAAAGGTGCCTTCAAACAAGTCAAAATCCTCAACATTTACCACATCAGCCAGGAACACAAAATTTAAAGACGACAACTTTGGAATTACTTGGAGTGGCATTTCTTTTCTTTTGGTAGAGACGACGGCCTAACCCACACCTCAACCATCATCTCGGACCAGTCTGCCCACTGGACGCAGAGACTAAACTGATATCAAAACCTCCATCCAATTCCCAGTGAGACAGCGAGCAAGCTGACCCCCATATGTCAAAGTCCCGGAGCGTTACTGTAATTAGTAACTGAATTTCAAATCGCAATCCCTTACAGTACGTGTTACTGAAAAAAGTTATCACATTACTGTAACATGGTATTAAGTAATGTGTTACTGCCTAGACCTGTGAAAAGTCTGGTATATTACGTCAAGTTATGTCACTTGAGGTCACATGAGACTGAAGATTGCGAATATGAAAATAGATTTGAAAAAAAAATGCAAGTGGGGAGTTAGAAAGAAGTGACCTTATTAGACCTCTGTAGCCTGCTCCTCGTCTCTTTAATGGTGCAATAAAGACCAACGTGTTGACACTACTGTGTCTTCATCAGAGGCAAAATAGACAAAGACAAATATGTATATAGTTGATCTAGAATGGGTGTAGAATTGTCATTGGACAGTTGGTATATTGGTTTCGTACTCTTAACATAGTTGAGCCTTTTGTCCCGAGTGAACAACTGAATTTGTCATGTTTCCTCTAAGTGATTATACTTGATGGTTGTACACCCCTTCCAGCTCGACTATGTACTACTTGTATGTACACACTGTGAGTGAGAAACGGGGTAAAATTGGTTGAATGCGTTAACACACTTGACCAATAAAGTTGATTCTGATTCTGGTTATGTCTGATACGGGTTTGTGCTTCTAGCCTCTGTTATGCAAACATGTGCACTGATCTCTAATCATTTCACATGACTACACATGGGTTTGTGGAGGGTTTTTTGTTTCCAAATGTGCTGGTGTCACAGCAGCACATATTTTTACCCAATCAGTTGTTGGTTGTGTGTTGTCAGTGTGTAGTATTTTATATGTTTTATCGAAAAAAAAACCCTCTCATCGACTGGGGAATTACACACAGGACATTACTGTACTTACATAATTGCGATTACTTATTAAACATTTTCAACTCGTATTAATCATCTATACAGTCAACTGGTCATTTCAGCTCTATAGTACTAATTGGTTTCTGGGTGTCGGGGGAAATAATGAAACTGCCATGTACTGTATACTGGGGATCAATAGGAGTCCAACAGCAAGTTTATCCCCAGAGGGCCCCCAAGAGGTTAATCTGGCCATGGGCCCTGTTTTGTAAAGGGTCCAATAAATGTAGTTGGCAGATTTCAGGCAGTGGTGGTGAATGAGCTGAACGGACAGTAGATATTGGGATATATCTTATGTGTATGTATACAATTTCAGTTAAAAAACAAAAACAAATGTACTCTCAATTATAATGTTATTATTGCACTCCAGTGACGACTCACAGTGTGTTAACTGACCATAGTGGTATTTTTATACTGCAATATACACAGTGGTGGAAGGTATTTGTACTTTAGTTGAATATTTTCATTTAATGCTACTTTATACTCCAATAGATTTCAGTGGGAAATATTGTACTAATTTCCCTTTTACATTATTAGACAGCTGTAGTTACTAATTACTTTTCAGATTAAGATTTTACTTGCAAAACATAGGTGGATCTTAAAGAATATGATGCAGAGCTTTACTATTAAACTAACCAGTAGCCTATAAAGTACAAAAAATTGGCTGCACATTGACAAAGTACAACATTAAGTAATATACATAATAGTACAATGCATTATCAATATCATATCATTGTGAACAGAGCATTTCTGCATAATGTGTGCTTTTACTTTTGATGTTTATATTGAACTAATAAGTTTTATATTTTAAGTATCATTTGAAATGCAGGACTTTTAATTGTAATTGAGTATTTTTAGACTCTGGTGTTTCTACTTTTACTCAAACAACGGTTCTAAATACTTTTTCCCCACCACCGACTGTTCTCAGTCACCAGTTTATTAGGTAAAACTGATGCAGTCTAATACAACAGTCCTACATTAAATCCTCCCTTCGCTGAAGGTTGTCATGTCTAATTTTTTATATTAATTTTAATTATTTATTTATTTTTTTTTATTATTTATTTTTGTTCGATTCAAACTGTTCTAGAGGGGTTTTGGTTTCATTCTTCGACTCAAGTCGTGTTATTTTTGGATCTCCCATGGCATTGCTAAGATAGGGTGGGCGTATTAGCCTATATAGTCAACAAGTTGAATGTAGGTTTTGTTTACTGTGGTATTAGTTATATCTTACAACATCTCTAAGGGTGCTTACAGATGGATTATAAGAATTTGTTTGTTCAAATTCAGATTCTTAAAGCAGCTTTGGCGCTTTGTCAAATCAAAACCTGGTTTGACGCAGCAGTGGAAAGTCCGGGAAGTGGAAACCGACGCTGACTAACCAGCCGCTCTACACGAGAGTGAAGCCACGTTAACAGTAACGGTGACGGGGGGGGGGTCTCGGCGGCGATGCGCGGTGCTGCCGAGCCGCGGCGCTGTTCTGCGCAGCGCAAAGGCGCAGCAGGCCCTGTCCCGCCTGCCTGCCTCTCTCCGATTCTCTCCGCTCTCTGTCTCGATAGATCCCCCCCCCCCACCACCACCACCACTACCACCCCGCCCTCCCTCTTTCCTTAATCACCAAACCCTTCCTGCAGAGATCGAGGCTGAAAAGCAAAACGCATCCCAAATCAACCCTCGTTTCCGCCTCAACTGAGTTTCAAAAAAACCCAGAAGCACACACCGGAGAAAGTGAGGGGAGCTGACATTCACCGTGTGGTGTGGCTGCAGAAAACGTAAAATATCCGTCCCCACAGCCCTGCAGAGGCTCGGCTCAACGTTGACCCAACCGAGCCTTATGCTGCTCTCAGCTCACTTCATTGTCAGATCTCCCCAGTGTTTCCCAGAGGACGGGAGGGGTTTTGGTTTGGGGTTTTTTTTGCCGTTTTTCGGCCGTGTCGATTATGAAACGCTGTTTCCCACATCGACACCCGGTTGACAAGAGTGGAGTGAGTGAGTGCGTGCGGGGGGGGGGGTATTTTTACACCTGAAACATGCCCCCGCCCGCCCTGCCTGTCCTCACTGACATAATCGTCTCCGATCCTACAAATCTAGAGATTGTCCTCACCCTTAAAAAAAATAAAAAAATTCAAACACACCACAGCAGAAATCTCGCATGCCTCCCCAGCTCAGCTCGGTCTCAGCGGCCGAGAGCTGCAGTTGTTTTCTAGCCCTCACCCCTTCGTCTCTGAAAAAAAAAAAAAAAAAAAAAAGCTGAGCGTTTGTTTCCCTTTCATATGCATAAAAACAGTAACCAAATCCGCAGGCAGTGCCATCAAGTGTTGTGGTTATTGCTGCCAGACGTTGCGTTTGGAACACACACACACACAAAAGGATAATTATGTCTCATTCCCCCTGTCGAGACAGTAACGCACACAAGACAGTGACTTTGGGTGGCACAACGTAAAGAAAATGTTCCTCCCGTGACATGGGCAGTTCAAGACTCTTAACAGCCTCCAGAAACACCTCTAGAGAACAGCAGAGGTGTGCTTTGTGGCTCGGTTCCGCTGTGGCTGGGTGAACTTTATATCGAGCATATATTAACACTTTGTGGCCTGCTTTTTTTTTTTTTTTTTTTCCTCCTCTAAGGCTGGAGGACTCCATTTTGAAGGGACCGGGTGTACAGCCAGAGACTACACAGCAACTCGTCTCAGGAAAGGAAACTCCTCCGTTTTTCCGGGTAGCCCGCAGCACCATTTCACTGCTCCTCAGACGTGGTGGTGAACATTTTTGTATCACTTCATCTGTGTTATTTGTTCCGTCTCATCTCCAGGCGCATGTGTGCTGCCCAAGTGCGTGTCGGGGTTGGTGGTGGTGATGGGGAAGAGGATGCCAGTTGTTGGCACAAGTTTGGCATTTGACATGTCATTGGTGATGGCAGCCTGGTTTAGGTTAATAATTGATGCTTGTAATTAAGGGGAGGGGCGGGACGGTTTTTGGAGGTGTCGTGTGGAGGTGCGGTGCGTTTCTGGGGGGGCTGTCAGCGCAGACTTTTTCTTTTTTTCTTTTTTTTTCACCCTTGAAGAGAGATTTACGGCCCCTTCTGTGCTCCATGCTGTGGACCGGCAGGGGGGGGGGGGGCAGTGGTGACGACTGGCACTGCGCACAGCAGAGAGAGAGACTGACTTTCAAGGGGCAGGCAGAGTCTGCAGGCAGGAAACAGCCATTCAACAGAGCAGAAATCCACAGAAGGGGAATTATAAAGTTGTAGTTATCACCAAGCAAAAGGGGGAGTGTCGCTGGAGGAGCACAACACGCCTGAATTTCTATTCCAGGGGCCGCTGGACCAGGCTTTAGCGCATGTAGAGAGGAGGAGGAGGGGGGGGGGTGGAGGAGGAGGAGGTGGGGGGAGAGTGAGTGAGTACGTTTCACAGGATTCAGGCCTAGTAGTATTGCCGCTGGGACTTTGCTCATCCGCTTTCAAAAAATTGGAAATTGGCACATTTAAACGCCAAAATGAACGGGTTGAGGGTCAGTTTTGCGGTGGGCGACACCGGAATGGTAAGATTCTCGCGACAGATCCCGTGTCATTTGGCGTTTTCTCCGTGATTTTGTTGTTTGATGCACATAGCCTGCATCTGTCGGAGGGAAGCCCGTAGAAGTGCGAGCGTGTCTCTGTGTGTGTCCGTGAGTGTCAGTGTGTGTACGTGAACTTGTTGTGTGTCGTCGTCTCTGCATGTTATGTGGCGTTTGCGTTTCTTTCTCGTGCAGTCATGGAACCACTGCAAGCCGCGAACGACACACAGACACACACGCGCAGTTGCACACACCTATACACACACACACACACACACAAAACCACACACACACCAATGCATGCGCGCGTTAGACACGCGCGCGCGCGCACGAACGGGTCCATTTTAATTCCAGGTCGTGGATTAAACGCTGGCGATTTAACGTTGGGTTGATTTTTCACATGAGGTGCCGTAATAATCTCTCAGGCTTTACTGTGTACATGTACTGTACGAATGTGTGTGAGTTTACAGGCTGATGACCTTATCGGACTTGATGTCATTTTCATCATATCGCGATAATTTTTTTTCCTAAAAGGCTTTTCAGTGGGGCTGCGGTGTTGGCGCAGGATCTCGGCTAAAATGTCACATTAGGTCGATCCGCTCGTCGTCAGTGAGTCTGTTTACGCTTTTACTTTGACATCATATGACGGCAGACTGTGTTGTCGTTACGGATCTGATGCCTGAGCAGTTCCTTTCTTCTGTCACTTTAAAAAATATCTCATTACCAGCTGCCTGGGTTAACTTCAGACAGGCTGCATCAACGTTATTATTGAACATGTTATATTGTTGAATGAAAGAAAGACTGTAGAAACATGCTGTGCCAAATTTGTGGCAAAGTGAAATTTTTTCTAGGAATATTATAGGAGGATCGTAGAAAATGTCCTAAAATCACAACTGTGTTCTACAGGCAATTGGAGGGAGTGCCAAAAGAATTATTCCAAGCATATTTTAATGAAGTTTGGTGTAAGAAGAACCATGAAGTTTGCGTTTGAAAGTCATTCAATCTGATTTCTTTTTGGTGCCAAGAATGTAGACTCCACACTGATAACTTCTGTTCACGTTTCAGGGAGGAACCATGCCAGCATGAGTGGGCCTTATGCAGGCCCTGGCAGGAAGACTCATCAGTCCAACCGCCCTTTGACCCCTGGCTGTGACCTCTCCATCCACTCTTGCTCCTCTAGACACCATGATCACAGGGTCAGCCTAACCATGTCTGCTGCCGCCTCCTCCCTCAAGCATGCATCCGTCTATGGGTTCACACAAAGGGACCACTCTTCCTCCTCCTCCTCTTCCTCCTACAGTCCTCTTAGGAGGCTGCAGCATCTGACCACCATGGTAAGCCAGCCTGACCTGGTCCTGCCGGTGAGGGAGCCAGAGAGGAGCTGGGAGTGGGGGCCACATAAGAAGAAGAGGGGGAAGGAGATGGAGAGGGACTCCTGGGCTGATTGCACTAGCAGGGATTATTCTGGCAACCACAATAAAAGCAGGGAGGAGCGCTCTGGTAAGTGTTCTGCTGGACAAAAAAAACCCAAGGTCCAAACTGGAAGTAGAGATGCACCAGCAGCCATCCGGAGCGGTCCTGTCACCTCAGAGAAAAAGACAAAAGTTTGTTTCTCAGGCCCGCCTAGCCCGGCCTTCTCCCTCGATAGCAACAGCCCCTTCGCTAATGGCTTCCTCCATTTTGAATCTTCCTTATTTGAGGATGACGATACTGACAAAGTGCGAGAGACGGAGTCACCTATGGGAGGCTCGCAGGACAAACCTAAGAGGGCAGGGAATGTTCTTCAGTCCACTCCTGGACACTTAAACTCGGACTCTAAGGATGCTACGCTGTCGTCAGCCAAAGTCGTCACCCGGTCCCAGTCCTCGGGTCAACGGAGAAGATACTGGGACGGCTCGGATGATGAGTGGGAGAGCGACACCGATCTGTTCCTGTATGTGGAAAGTCCCCCAAGGCATTCAATGGCAAGTTTTACCCTCACTACCCTGAGTTAACTTGGTACAAACAACGTGATTTTCAGGTTTTTTTTAGTAATAGCAACATACCTATTAGACAGGCATACAGCTTTATTTCTGGTTTAAAGAGACACAACATCGTACCATTTCATAATGTACCTTTGTTGATGCTATGATGTTGGATCACACCTTTTTCGCACACAAATCCTGTGCCTGACATCGAACACCTCAGTGCTTTTGAGCAGTCATAACAGAATATTGGTCACTGTAAATAGAGACGAGACATGGATCCACAACTGTAGCTCTGTCATTGATAAACATGATTCTCTTGTTTTTACAAAGAAGCAAAGGAAAACATTCACCTACTCCGGAGGTTTTCAAACTCTGAGGAGAGTTGAAGGGGGTGTTGGAGGGGGAGATAGATCTACAGTAGCTAACAACGGAAGTTAGTAGATTGGTCGCTGATTGGCCTGCTCACCTACACCGTCAGCAGCTGCAGGCAGTGGCTATGACACACAGCTTATGGAGGCAATTACGGTACTTTAAAACCCTTAGTGCCCAGCTGCAGCAATTTCATCAAACTTTTAACTTTTATCAAACTTTTATCAAACTTCACTTCCTCTGATTAATAACTCAGTCAAACCACACAGAAATGATACACATATCTGTAGATTCCGTGTGTCATGCACTTCATGAAAATATCTATATTGTCTCAGATGTCCATTGTGAACAAATGTCCATAAATCCACTCAGAAATCATAGAAAAAAAGACCCTCCTTGTAACTCCTGAACTTGCCTGACAATCATCATGTTTTTTAGTTTTCTTCAGTATCAAAGTGATCCAGGGATAGCTGTCTGTAAACCCATGGGTTCAATGCAAACTGAAATCGCTAATAGCTAATTCAGCATGATTTTAATGGTTTCAATTTGCCAAAAAATAAATAAATATAGGCTAAAAAAAGAGGGCTTAAGTTGTGACCCACAGCATAACACAGTGAGTCCATGGCAACATTATACTTCTTTTTTACATCTCCCAAAGCGTTATGGGAACTGCAGTTACACAACATACAGCATGATTATTCCCACAAGTACAAGAAAAACAAAGAATAAGAGTGACAATTTACCACCCATTACTCTGAATGAGTCATTTTAGTTTTACCTTTGTGAATCATTGTTTCAGGACATATTGCCTTCTCCAGGAGAAAATCCACTAAACCTCTGAATGACAGTAGAGACTTGTCATGGCAGGGAAAACAGAGGTGTTCTTAATAACATTAGTGAATGCTCGGTTTTAGTCAAGTTTTAAGTTCAAGTTTTTGTTCAAATTATGGGCACTGATGGCAATGTCACAAGACTTTAGTTACAAATTCACACTTTTTAGCTTCCTATAGCTGAAAGAGTCTTCCACCCCTTCCTGACCGAAGCTACTACCTTGGAAATACCTGTGTTAAGAGTTTGGTTCGATGTTATCCTGTTGTAAGTCTGTCGTTTTTTTAAACTCCACCTAAGACCATGCCTTCTCGTTTTCACGTCTGTGTGTGTACAGATTAAACGAACACGATACAGTGTGTGAATTACTGAGTTTTAAAGGTGTAGGTATACAATTTTTTTCATATGTGCAGCCAAACTCACCAAGCCCTTTAAACAGACTTTGGCGTGTAAAATAGCCACACTTCTCCTATAAGAGACAAATATAAGAGTGGTATCAATTTTTTAATGTAACTCTCTGGAATAAAGCGATTAAGTGTACTTCCCAAAATGTTGAACGAGCCAGGCAGGGTAACATCATAGTAGCAGCCAGAATTGGCCCTCTGGCCAGTCCTGCTACATGCCACTCATAACTCAGGCCTGCTGATGTACCCCGCCAGACCACTCGACCTGCTGCTGTGAGCAGTTACTCCTGTTTACACTGAGGAGAATATACAGTTGTATCCACTAGTGCTACCAGGTTGTAATATCTTTATACTGCGGTTTGAAACCTGTACGAGATGATAAGATAGATTTAGATCACAGGGGGAAAAAATCCTGTAGAGAACATTGGAGGCCAGACCCAGAATGAACAGAACATGAAAGGCGGAGAACCCTAAAAGCAGATTTTTTAAACAAACTACAGTTCACCTTTTGCCTTTGCCCATCCTTTGTCTTCCTCTTTTATGTATTCTCCACTCTTATATCAAAAACTACTGATGAAAAGCAAGCAGATATTGGGGGCATGAATGCTCGTTCTTGACCTATGAGAAGGGTAGAGCATGTGGTGAACAGAATCTAAACACAAAGTTTATAGCTAAATACCTTTGAGCTGCTTGTCACAACCTACATTCAGCACTGCATTGAGTAAGCTAATAAGTGGACCTTTCTGCTCAGTTTACTATATAATTCAGTATCGCTACCTCTGGCATCTAGGATTTTTTCAGCCATACACCTCACAGTTGGTTCACATTTCCTGCCATGACAGTTTGCGCAAAGACCAAGAGAGGCCTAGGCAGGTCAAACAAGGTCAAAAAAATCCAGGAACGTAAACAACTCCACAGGAGTATTGTTTGTTGGACTCAGAGCTTCAAACAGGCAGTTTCATTCTTCAAGGACCAGTGTGTAGGATTCAGGGGGATCTATTGGCTGAAATTGAATATAATATTCATAATTGTGTTTTCAGTGTATAATCAGCGGAAACTAAGAATCGTTGTTTTTTCGTTAGCTTAGAATGAGCCCTTCATATCTACATACAATAGTCCAGGACTGACAAACCAAACACTGGCTCTAGAAAAGGCTTTTGCGTTTTTACATTACCTGAAGGCCCCATATGTTCTCCTACACACTTGGAAAGGGAGGGGTGAGGGGAGGGGTATTCAGTTGGCTGCGATCTGCAACCTCATGGCTAAATGCCACTAAATCCTACACACTGGTCCTTTAAAGTTACTTCTTTGTCGTTGTTCATAAATGTAATATTTATGACTTCGATCATCACTGCTTAATCGTCACATTTTGGATTATGCAATATGTCTATGTTGATGTCCATTACAGCAAAGTAAAGGCACATTAAAATGCGCTGGGTCACGATGGATATAAGACCCTTGAAATGTATAACGAGCGGCCAACACACCCATAGCTCAGACACAGCACATTTGATGAAAATACAAAACCTGTCTTATTTTCAGACGTCTCATCGCAGTTTTTATTCTTCATTGTTATGTTGTCGACAGCAGAACAGCCTGAAGAAAAAGTCTTTGCCACCTGTGAAGTTTGTAGAGGGTGAGGTTATTTGGGCAAAGTTCAGCCGAAGACCATGGTGGCCCTGTGAGGTGATCATTGACCCTGCACAGGGAATCTACCACAGAGTGAAAGGTGGGCCTGAAACATTGTTGACTGCTGTTATTACCTAGACTTATGCATTGTTTATGGGTTGCTTTGATTGTGTTATATGGTCTATGGATTATTTTGGTCGGCAGTTAAATGACATCTTCAGCTGGTAATAGCAGGGCTCTCTTTTGTCAATGAATGAAGATTAACAGTACATCGAAAAGCTTAATAGGATTGTTTGAGATAAAAATGATGGACATAATTTGCTGAAAAACAAATTCAGAAAGGTATAATTAAAATGTTGTGAATGGTTCCATTTCCTACAATATCCCGTTATTGGCAGGCCATATTGGGTCAAGTTAAACAGCGGAGGGAAGCATCGTGCTAGACGTGTTTTCAAAATATGATCAAATGAGATCATAATTAAAAATAAAAGTGTGCATATCATAAAAACCAAATCATACTTTCAATCAATGGATTTTTTCCATCATGTAACATGTTAAGTTCAAAATTCTGTAATTTTGTAGAGAGTTAAGTGTTGCTGCATTTTAAAGCTCCCTGTGCTTTATTGATGCATTTGTGTACTTCCTGTGGATGGTGTGGTTTTAATTTGCATCTCATCAGATTGAGGCTTATGTTTTGTTGTTGTCTCAGAGCCCAGTGACCGGCCATGTCGGCTCTACCATGTCAGGACCTTTGGTGAGCCCGTGGAGCTTGTCTGGGTGGAGGAAAAATCAACTCACACTTTCCATGGAGGCTTTGAATTTGAACAGCTCCCCCTACTGCGTCGGAGGGGGAAGCAAAGGGAGCAGAACCACAAATACACTGTAATTAATATTTTATGAATCATTAGTTGGTACTGGCAAACCTTAATAAACTGTTGGTCTAAATTATCATCATTGCTGAGTGATCATAGTGTTAGACAATAAAAGAAAGCTTACACACCAAAAACAAAATGTTTTTTTCTCTATAAAACAGACTTGTTCAAGAATAACTTAAGTTACAACTTTGATCATGAACAAATTCTTATGTAAACTGATACATTTGCAAAGACTGAGGAGTGTTTTTCTTTACTTTTCTGCAGATTGTTAAACGTTTTCAGGACTCCTGGAAATCCAGTGTGGAAGAAGCTGAATCTGTTCTCCCAGAGAGACCCAAAATGGCTATTTCTGCATCAATAGATGATGCCTTCCATGACATTTCCACAATGGAGAGAGATAACAAGGCCCATCCAACCTTTCCTCCCTCCACTTCACCTGTCTGCGCCCTGCCTGAGACATCACTCATTACCAATGGATCCATTTCATCTCCAGATATCTCATCCCCAATAACAACTCCAGCAAAGCCAAGCACTTTAAGGAAATCTTCTTGCAAGAGGAAACCAAGTAAATCGTCAAAAGAAGTGAATAGTAAACACTCTAAAAAGACATTGCCGACTAGCCCTGACCAGTCACGTAGAGACAATGGAGAGTGCCCATATTCTGACCTCGACTCAGTCCCTAAGATTTTGTGTCCTAAAGCACTTGAACGTCAGTCTAAGCTAGTTCCGACTCAGCCATCTGTTACGACTGTCAAAGAGGTAAAGAAACAGCCAGAGATTCAGAGTGGTCTTTGGTTCAGTAAATCTGGCAAAGACAGGCGACCTAAAACAACCAGTCCAATGCCAGACCGCACTCTCTTTAGCAAGGTGTCCTGTAAGAAAAAGTCTGTTGTTTGTAAAAAAATGCTGGTTACAAGTGTCTCCTCTAGTGGTGGGCCCAGTGACCAGTCAGGGTTGTCAGACAACCATAAGACTCTGGTACCTCCTGAAGCAATACTGCCCCCTGAACAGTCAGGACTTTTGAACTGTAAAAACACCCCAGTTGCTAATAGGTCTTTTGGTTCAACTACTGACAAGCCAAGACTGTCAGACAAGCAGAAGTCCCCGGTTTCTGTTGAGACTGGTGTACCCTCTGACAAGTGTGGATACTCAAAGTATAGACAGACACCCAGTAATACAACTGATGCTGTTATTGGCACACTGTCTGACCAGTTTGGTGGCTCAGATGTTAAAAAGGCCTTAGAGCCCAGCATGAAAGTTGGTTTCAATGACCAATCCAGGTTTTCAGAAAGTGTAAAGAGTGTCAGTCGAACTGAACATCCTGCCATGATGGCTAATAAAAAGGTCAATGTAATTGACAGAATTTCAGATCAAGTAGAAGAAAAAGAAAGTAACAAAACTTCAGTGTCCAGTTTAAATGCTGACACTACTGACCCATTAGCAGGTGTAGAAAAGAAAACAAGTCTGGTCTCTAAGTGTAGGCTGCCCTTTGTTAAATTAATACGCAAGGACATTAAGAGTAAGAAGTTGCTAAACTCTGGTGTAACCATCAGTCCAACTGACCAACCTGGATGCAAAAAGAATGAAAAGACAACAGATAATAAAAGGACTAAAATTTCCTCTAAACAATCAGACTGGGTAGATGGCAAAAAAAATATCTCCTTAGATCAGGCATTAAGTTCAGAATCCATAAAGGTCTCAGTTGTGAAGTTAAAAGCAAGCAGTGGAAATGGTATGCTACGTCTCTCATCAGAATCATCACAAGGGAAAACTGTCTTGGCTTCAAATGTGGCAAGTGTGTCTGCTGATGAGTTAGGTAGCCTAGAAGAAGAAAGGGTACCAGTTTTAAATGTAAGCCCAAGCAATGTGACGTACCCATCCTCTAATCAGTCAGACCAGTCAGGAAGTAAGAACGTTCCTGCCTCCAGTGTAACAAGCATGTCCTCTGACCAGTTAGGCAGCTCAACGCAAAGAATAACTTGTGACACCAGTACATCTTATAATACAACTCTGCCTTCTCGCCAGCAAGGGAATTCGGTATCTAGGAATGCTCATGTTTCTGATGGGCTGTCGTCTGAGAAATCCAAGAAAGTTGTCCACAAATCAAAGCAGGTTCTAGTTGATGTGAATAAAGTCATGAATGAGCAGCCTGCCCACCTCCCAGCCAGCAGTCGGCTGATGACCAGAGCCCTGAAGGCCATGCAGGAGGCACAGCAGAAGAAGCAGCAAAAAGCCCAAAAGGAGCCTGAGCAGAAAGAACCCTTAAATCCATTCAGAAAAGCTGAAGACCTTGTGTGTCACTCTGAGCGCAACTCCACTAGGAATCCGAAGACCAAACTGGACTTTTGCACTAAAATAAAATCTCATAAATCGCATTGTAATGACAATGGTGAAAATGATCAGGACACATTTTCTAGCTGTAGCCCCCCTTTGATGTTTTCTGCTTCAACTGACTTTGAAGCTTATGTCAAGAGCGAAGATGAAGACCTTTCAATATCCTCAACTCCACCAATGGACTTCATACCCCTTACTTCTAAGGTAAAGGCAAAGAAGGAGGATCATTCCTCTGACAAATGCTCCTCATCCTCACCCTCCTCACCATTTTCTTTTATGAATGCCTTTAAAAATGTGGAGGAGGTATCCTTCCAGTCCCTGATTAATGAGGGCGAAGGTAAACCCATTTCTTTCAAACCAGACACAAACTACAAGTTCAGCACTTTTCTCATGATGCTGAAAGATTTGCATGACACTAGAGAGCGAGAAGGGGCCCCCTTAGAACTGGAGATTGGGCCGCCAAGTGCACATGTTAGGGAGGAGCCCTTAGTGATGCCTGGGGAGACTAAACCCACAGGACAAGATCAACAAAATGAACATGTTAATAAGAATTCAAATTCAAGTCCAGACAAAATCATAATCGCACACAGTGAAGACAGCACAAGTCAAACGTCGAAGAGGCCCTATAACAGAAGGGGCAACTGCACCAGAGTGAAAAAGAAAGCCAACCGCAAAGTGCCTTTTCGTACTGCCAGGTCCAGGTCTGGACCTGGTTTTCCAGGACTGGAATCCACGCCAGGAATGGCATCCTTACCAACAATGGACTCTTCATCAGGAGTATATTGCTCATCAAGAGTTCAGTCCCTCTTGGGCATGCATGCCAGCAGCTGGGAGAGGCAGGCTGCAGGTGGTGAAGGAGTGGTTCACGAGGAGGAGGAGAAGTGGAGCAGAGTAAATGGGAATCTTCAGAACATGGTGCCTATGGAGCAGCGGGGGTCTGATACTACGCTGTGTCTGGGACAGCAAAATGGCCTTGTTACAGACTGCACTGAGACTAACACAAGCTTGACGCACAATGCTGGAGGACACGACAAGGCTCCAACAGGTACAGACAGGTAGTTTAGAGTCTGCCCAAAATAGTGAAGCACAATCTGACCTAAATCCCCCACAGTTCTACACAAACATGCACAAGTTGATCACATTTCAGTAAATATTCAGAATACCACCCAGTGTGAATGCCCACAGTGTCCGACTTTGAAAACTACTGCTGTAGACAAATGGAAGTAGGTCAGAACATGAGCAACAACAGAAGCAGCACATGGAGCCATATTTTGGCAATGTGATGACAGAGGAGAGTGTATTATTCTGCTGTAGCAGTGAAACACTTAAAATCAGGCAAAGCCCTCAGTGCAGATTACAACACTGTTGGCTTTGGTATGCCTTTGCTCTTCTTGGTAACAGGTTTCGCATGTCACACAGAAGTGGCAAATGTTGCTTCCATCTGCTAGGCTATGTAACAGTGTTTACCAGCTAACTAGTGATTGCATTTTGTTTTATCAGTTATTAATTTTACTGTTTCATACTCATCAAGTACATCAACATTAAAGTGAACTGATAAATGGCTGTTGTTGTTCAGACTAAATAGGAGACATTTTTATAATGTTTTTCACACTATAAATAACAGGAATAAATAAAAGCTAGTTTATTCCCTTGTATATCATTTTCAGCACATAAACGAATAAGAAAACCAAGCAAGAGGCTGATTGAATGGACTGAAGAGTACGATCAGATTTTCTCCACAAGGAAGAAAACCAAAAAGCCTCTCCAGTCGATTGGAAAGGTAAAAATCATTCAAAGTAAGATCTGTTGTAACTTTGTAATTACATGTTGTTATATGTTCATAATACTTGCATTGGCATTAAGCATCCAATATCAATACATGTGAAACCCGTATCACTGATTGACAATGAAATCACGCCATTTGTTTTCTCAGGCCACTCAACCCATTACCTCCACGTCTGAACCCTCGGGATCGGACAAGAACGCACATGACCACCCATCCTTGAACTTACTTCCAGAAATACAGACACCACCTCCTGAGGACGGTGGTGTCTGTATTTCTGCAACAGTGCCCTCTGAACTACAAACTCCCAGCACTGAAAACACATCTCCCCAAGATGCATCGGTGCTTTCCATCGACACACTAACCCCTCCTCCTGAAGCTGAGCCTACGCTGTCAGAAGGCCTCGTCAAAGACAACGGTGAGGCAGTGCTTGTTTATCTTTCTTCTTAGCTTGAGTGCATTCAAAGTCGCAAAGACTGTCAGGGAAACTGGTCTTCTGTCAGCCAAAGGAAAGTCTTCCTGGTAAATGTTGGCACACTACATGGCCAGAAGTATGTGGACAGCTGAACAAAGTATGTAAACACCCAAACATTACATCCATACAGTGTTCGAATTACAAGTGACCCCAGGGGGGTTTAGCTCACACAAAAAAGACCTGAGCTACCCCAGAAGAAACAAAATTTCAAGTTGGGGGGGGGGTCTCAAAAGCTGATGAATATCCATTAACATTTCTAATGCTACAATGAATGATATGAGAAATTCATAAAGTCTAATTAAGATGTAAATCTAACTAAGCATTAATTTGCAGCCAAAAAAAAAGGACAAAGCAGTATTTGAGATACACTGTGTTATAGTGTGTCTTATCATCGGTAAATTTAAATGTATGTGTGCAGCTCTGGTGTGGTCAGTGCGCCTGACTGTATCTGCTGTCAGTAATACCTGTGGCATGATTGATTGGGACATGTGCAGGGTATTTTTATTTGTCATGGCCTCGGGGCTGGTTTCATGTTTTTTGTTTTTTTTGGTGCACCTGTTATGCCTATTAATGTGCATGGATTTGGTGTCAGATCAGCAATTCTCAGCAACTCGCTACTAGAGTGCGTTCAGTTAATCAGCCTCTCTCTCATCATTTATGCCGTGCATTAAAGCCGAGTATCCTGTCAGTCAGCATGTAGTGAAGACTTTACTGCCATTCCAGATTACACACCTTTGTGAAAACACAGGACAAGTTCTGCAGGTTTTGCACATAAGGATGTACAAACAAGAGATTAAAAACCACAAGGAAAAATCACTTTTTGTTGCTCACTTACCTAATGTGAACAGTAAATGTATAATAAAGAGTCAGATTTTGACCAGTTAGGTTGCCTGGTAGAAGCTATCAACTGTTGAGAGACCTTAAGGAGTTGTGGCCAAGCTAACAGATAGTAAGCGTTATCAAGCCTTCACCTGTTATTTTTTTGTATGCACATTGGACCAGAAACACGTAATGTGTCCAGATTTTTTATTTTATTTTATTTTGTGTGTGTGTGTGTGTGTGTGTGTGTGTGTGTGTGTGTGTGTGTGTGTGTGTGTGTGTGTGTGTGTGTGTGTGTTTGAGCACCAAAAAAGGGGGTCACGGCACAGCAGGCTAAAGCTAACTAAGCATTAATTTGCAGCCAAAAAAAAAGGACAAGGCAGTATTTGAGATACACTGTGTTATAGTCTGACCTCTTTCCAAAACAGTCTGACAAAAAAAGATTCTAACTTGTTGGAGAAAAAGATGCCCAGATCAGGGCCAGAGTATTTCTGGACCTCTCTTCCAACACTTAACTTCTGTGAAGGTGATGAGTTACTGGAGTCTCAGAACGTTCAAAAAAGCTCACTGTAGATGATCAGAGTTCAATGCAATAGAGTTTATTCTTTCACAAGAGATAAACCTGAGTTAGCTCCGGAAACGGACTGAAGAAAGCATTGCTAGACATCATCTTTTATACCTCAAATTCACTCCTCCTTGCTGGTGGGCTCTTCACCTACTTTTCTAAAAAACTAACTTCACCTCATCAAGAAATAATGGTGTCATACTTTCCCTATTTGATCCGTTCCTCCATATCTACCTGGAAATAATGGTGTCAGTCTCTTTGGAAAATCCCTAACTCTCCCGGCCTGCCTGGGTAAGTCCGGGCATCTCCTGTCACCATTATTTCCAAGGTGCCATATTTTTAAAAAACTTTAATATTTCCACAGCATGTATTATAACAATCATTTTCTTAATTCAGATTAATCACAATACTTCTATTACTCACTGCAAGCCCAATGATGATCATTAAAATCAATGTTAAAAGTTAAAATCAATGTCCAATACATTCTAGTCTATACTGTAAAACACAGAGTATATTCTTAATATACATTGGCACACAGAGCATATATTCTTAACATTGATAATATACATTGACAAACAGAGTATATTTCTTGGGATTTTACTACTACAAACTCAAGGTCCACTTACTGGCTTTTCCCAGAGTTTGCATGGTTTTAATGGAGATGACGTCCCACAAAGCTAGCTACATTCTTGCAAGATAGTAGAAAAAGCATCAACAGAAAACAGTGACATTCACAGATGTAGAGGTTGTTGTAAATCCACATACAGAAATAACAATTCCTAAATCGACATATTTCTTTCTTTAATGTAAAAAACATTAAGTTACCTGCTCCCAGCAACCGCTACTGCAGCTTTCGTGTCGACTGACAATTACCTGGAAGAGAAAGATACATCGCTCACCACTGATTTGTTTTGTTAGGTCAAAACAAAACTAAATAATCCCCCTTGCACTAAGAAATGGGCTAAAATGAACATAACATCAAGGATGAATGGATGAAGTGAAACAAAATTAAAGTTCATTTCGCAGATTAATTTTCTGTTAGTTAGTTTCTGTGCAGTTCTAGTCCAGTCTTGACTGTGCTGTTTGCTTTGCTTTGTGCTGAATAAGGCTGCACAAAACTTGAAGCTTTGTTTTTATTGTTAGCCTGGCTGTGACATTTGCTTGACAGGAAACGCTCCTCTGCTGGAGAAGAAACGGAAGAGGAAACCCACTCAGAAGATCCTGGAGTACTGTCTGGAGGCAGAGGCTTCAACAGGCCCCAAGAAGAAGGTACAACATAGACATGTTGTGTGTACATTTATTCACCTGTGGTATATCTACTACATCTGTGTAATTTTACTCTGAGGTACTAGTTCATTACACATGCCTGTACCATCCAGTGAGGTCCGATACGGTAGCTCTACAATAAATCCTGTCTCATGTCTAAATCCTGAAGCTCATAATCTTTAGTTTTTGTCAAGGCTATGTGTTGTATTGAATTACTTCCAGAGGTGTTTATAATATTCTGTGCCCCTCTTGCGTATAATTGTGTACAATCCAGTGCAGCAGTAACAATAACTGCAGCCTCCAGAACGACCATAGCTTAATCAGCTCCTCTCTGTATCAACAAAACATCCACGTTTAAAGCTTCACAAAGAGAGTTTGGTTGGGTTTTTTTTTTTTTTCAAATTACATTAGATCAGAGGTTTTCAAACTGCAAGGGCTGCTTCCTAAGGTGGGCACAGGAGAGCTGGAGGGCAGTGCGGTGGAGCTGCAGCGGCTGTGACACACAGCTCAATGAGACAGTAAAGGTTCTTTAAAACCCTTACCGCCTGATTGTTGCAATTTGCGTCAAAAAACGAACTCCTTCTGAGTCATCACTCAGGCAGACCTGTACACACAGAAATGATACACACATTTTTAGATTGAGTATGAGTTACACTTTCCGAGGATGTCATTATCTCTTATGGCCATCGCAAATGGCCATAAGCCTGCTTAGAAATCACAGAAATAATACGCTCCTCATAACTTCAGAGCTTGCCTGAGAATCGTCACGTTTTAAAGTTTTCTTTGGTATCAAAGTAAACCAGTGGTAGCTGTCTGTACATCCATGGGTTCATTGCAAAATGAAGCTGCTAATAGCTAATTCTGCATACTTCTAACGGTGCCGGTTACCAGCAAAATGTAAACAGCTACAGGGTAAAGCATGTCTTTTGTTGTTTACATCCCCCAAAGAACCATGGGAATAGTTTTTGATAATGTTTCTCTTGTCACAGGTCAAAACACTGAAGAACAATTCAAACCCTGCCCCTCAATCAGGTCAGTAAATCATCTCATAACGGTATATATTATACTATAGTGCCTTTCATAAAAATCATATACCTTGCTTTTTTCATTGTGTACATTTTTAAACTATTTAAACTATCATATCTTTTTTGTGAAAAGTAATTTCCCGTTACCTTGAATTTGTGAAAGTGTAGTATTTTGAAATAACTGAAGCAAACTGAAATCATGTGTCCTGAAATGAGAAAATTAAAGAAAATCCCTATTGTTTTTTAAGACAACAAATATGACCACAGCCCCTAAGAAATTTGCTCTGTGTAAGATAAAGGTGATTTAAAACGACTCAAAATTAAAAAAGGTTTACGAGGAGATTTACCTGCAGTGTTAAGACTTTGAAATAGTTATTTTAAATCTCACAAACCTCTTTTAGTTTTTCTGTCTTGTCTGCGAAAACTGGTGCTGACATGTCTTTCTCACGCCCAGATTCAGGGCCACCATCTTTAAAATCGAAGAGTAAGCAGCTTACAGCATCCACCTCCACACCGACAACCCCAGAGGTTTCCACCTGTATGCCCACGCCCTCCATTCAGACCAATCTCACTCCCAGCACTCCTGCACCCGCCACTGCTGCGCTAGCTCCGCCCAAACCCGGGCAGGCAGAGACGGCATCAGCAGACGTCGATGCTCCTCAGCCAGAGGACTGTAAGGCTCAGGAGGTCAAAAAGGACACAGCGGAGTCAGAGGTCAGACACCATTACTTTAGTCACAGATTTGTTATTCTCTCGCTCGCAGAGTATGTGAGACCATTGCTCACATTTAAATGATTTACTCAGTGATTTACTGTAACTTTGCGAAACTGTGCACAAACTGCTGAAGATTAGTTTTTCCACTGGCTGTTCTTTCACTCTGCTAAATTTGATATCAGTCCTAACTGGCCAGAAATTCTCAGACACACACATACTTGGCTCCACTTTTAGGCCTAGGAATAAAAAGATTTTATAAACTAAGGAAATTAACCCTGTCTCAACTCATATGTAGGAGAACTGCAGAGGTGCCCCAACCCCGCTGGGACATGGCGTTCAGATTGAAAAAATCCGTAATAATTGCAACAACCAAAAAGTTTTGCGGCAACTGTATAAAACATTGCTCTTATGGTGCCTCAGATATTGTGCACAACTCTTGAGGCTGGCAATATTCTGTATTCTGTGGCACTGCTTAAGGCACACATGTAAAAAAAAAAAAAAACTCTTTCCTAAAGCAGCTGGGCACTGTAGTTTTTAAAAAGTAGTGCATTTGTTGGGGACTATTTTAGCTGTGGATTTGTGTTGTGGTGTGTGTGTTCTCAGTGATGAGGGAACATGTCAGCCAGTGCAAGGTGTGACTAACTTTTTTATAGTTTTTTGGAGTACGGTGATACAGTTTATCAGGTTTGGATACACAGACAGTACCTGTTAGTGGAATCAATTCATTGTTGGTTTCGGTCTTTTCCCGGGATCTGTTGACAGGAAGAAAAAAATATAGGATTATGGCTTATTCTTCAATGAGAGCAGAGTAAAACTTTAATTTGAACACAAATGTGTTCTCCTGGATGTCATCTGCATAATGGTGATAAAAGATATCAGCAAAGCTATGACTGATGATCCTTTTTTCCAGACAAAATATCGTATTAATGTAATAACTCCACCTGCAAGTGGCATGAAAATGACAATGATTTCCACTGTGCAACTCTCAGTGTCAGTACCAACGTCACACTCTCTCCTTGGAGTAAACTTTCTCCTTCCTGCACATACTGTAAGTGTACGAAGCTTCAGAAATGAAGTCCTACTCTGAGACAGGAGTGTTTTCAGTTCTAGGTAAACTTTCAGCGTGATTGCCTGGAGTGACTCTGAGATGCCTGATAAATTAGGGCCCTCATTTATTGCTATACAACGTTGAATTTTTCCTTTGTCTCCTAAGGGCGACCCATCCAGTTTGGACCACGGCTTCTCCTCCATGAAGGACGACTTGTCGCTGTGCGATGACCCACGTTTACCTTCAAGGAAGATCATAGGGGACCGAGGAGGCCCTGCCTCCACGAAGGAGAACATATGTCAGGTGAGACCAGTTCACTGATGTGAAATGATCTTCAGAGCTGCGTCCTCTTCGCCTGCAGAAGCTTTCCGAGAAAAGTTTGAACTTTCTGCTGAGTCTCATTTCCTGGAGGACGAGATTTATTGTAGCAGTGATGGAGTTAACCTTAGGAGGCTGAACCACTGGTGAAAATGTTGGTTTTCTAATTAATTCAGTCCTCATGAGAACCTCTGGAACAGCTGGACCCAATATGTTGTTTGTTTGTACAGCTACAGTGTGTAGGCTGTCTCTTGTGTTTAGCACTGAGCATGTAATTGATACATAATCAGCTCCAGTTGGGAAGTTGTTGTCTGATGTTGCTGTGTACTGTATATCTGTGGAAAGAGTATGCGCTCCTTACTTCTTCAAACAACTGCTGTAGGTGTTCAATTACCAAAGAACCACTTGTGAAAAAATAACTTTGGAAGAATTAACTGACCTGATAGAAGAGTCTGCTCTTTATTCTACCAATGGAGAGTTGAACCCAGATTGATGGTCAAACACCCCGAGGAAGGACCTGTGTCAAACTGCACTGGTTAAATAAAAGAGCAGACTCCTCCAGTAGGTCAGTGCTTCAGGTTTATTTTTTCATGTTTGATTTTTGTGGTACAGTAGCGTAATATATCCCAAGGAAATAATATTTCAAACAAGCAGTAATCAAACAACATTAATCAGTCATTGTCATTTTTTCAAGCTGATGTAGGCTACAGTGCCCTCCCTTAGCTATTGGATGGATTTTTTTAAACAGCATTTGATATTATAACAACATAGCAGCTTATCATGTTAAAATAAGAAAAGTTTTTTTTTTTCACCACGAGGATTTTTCTGTAAAGTTTCTCAACATAACAAGATCAAGTGATGTTGCTATATGAAGAAAGGTTTCTTGTAAAAACTGAGAGAGAAAAATATGCAATCATAAAAATCGTATTAAATATATGTTATACAAGTTAAACCTTTCTCAACTTTGCCCTGTCACGTCCTTTTGCTCTTTGCATCCCTGGTGTTAGTGTCTCTTTCTGTAGCAGCAGTACTATCCCACTTCCTGCAGAGTGTTGTTTAGGGTCCAGCAGCCCTGCATAAGGGAAGTATACAGTTTATACAGCAAGCGGCACAGCAGACATCTGTGTGACATTTCTGTGGTTTTCTGATTGTGGTGGTTAACTAAACATACAAAAACACATCCTCTCCAACTTACCCCCGCTGGTAAGGTATGTAATAAAGTGAGCTTCTTTGAATCACTCTTAATTATGCTATGTCTTTTAAAGCAGGCTTGAGTATTTTTTTTTATTTTTTTATCTCAGGTATGTGAAAAGACAGGGGAGCTGCTGCTCTGTGATGGTCAGTGCTGCGGAGCCTTCCACCTGCCCTGTATCTCACTGGCCGAGGCACCGAAAGGGAAGTTTGTCTGTCCTGAGTGCAAATCAGGTATGTCTGTGTTTAACATTTACAGCTTTACAGTGTAAGCTTTATCCCATGAAAAAAAAAAATCTGCAAGGTAAAAGTAATTCAACTAAAATAAATAAATTCATACATTAAGCATAGGCTTCATTATTTAGGCCAGTGCCAGTAAAAATATATATAATATCATCATTTTTATTTTCCATTTTAACACTTAACACAAAGTTCTTGCACTCTGGACAGTCTTAAACTCTGATAGAAAGTCATAAACTCTGGCTATGAAAAAAACACTCACCGTCTTACACACAGAACGTGTCCCATATATAAATAAACATGTCAGAGGAAAACCAGACCAATCAGAGAGCGCCAGCATGACTCCATACTGAAATCTTCAGATTGTAAACAAGACCAGTGCACTATAATAACTCTAATCAATGAAGGTCTGAGGACTGAAACATCATTAATAAATTGAACTTTTAAAAAGTTCAATAGTGGAAACTTTAAAATCAGATTTTTTTTTTTTTTATTGCATTTTTTGTTTGTATTAAAGATTTTTGACATTTTCTTTGACAATTTTCTACCTCTTAATTGTTGATTTGAGAAATGAAAAACATTTCTCTGAGGTTTTCATTTTTGTTCATGCCATGCCTTGAAAATAGTAAAAACTGAAATGGTAGAACCTAGACACAAGAATAATAAACACTTCAAAAATTATATTTATCTAACAAGCAAAACGTATATTTATATAATTTTCAGTTATTCTTAAACGGAAGATTACCTGATAAGCACACCTACATCATTTGAGTACTGGATTGCCATCACACGGTCAGGCTCCAGGATAGTTTCTTTGGTTAAACGAAAACGACTGACGATGTCCTCACTGATGCATATTTACGAGTTACTGCTTAGTCTCTAAAACTTCTTCCTCTTCTCATTACTTGCTCCACGAACCAAAGCAAACCACCAGGTTATGAGCCATGTTTCCCTGTTTGTTGTCGTTTGGTGCTACTGGTCAGCAGATGTCACTGACTGTTACCATGGAAACACTGGTCAGCAGGCATCACTGAATGTTACTACGGAAACACTGGTCAGCAAGTGTCACTGATTGTTACCACGGAAACACTGATCAGCAAGTGTCACCGATTGTTACCACAGAAACACTGGTCAGCAGGTGTCACTGATTGCTGCCATGGAAACGTAGCTTTTAGTTCAGTGTTAGCCAGGGGATAGACCTTTCAGACCTAGTAAGGAGTTAGTCTTTATTTTTGTGAGGCTGTCTAACTTGCATTAACCTCAGAGCAAAAATACAACGGGCCTAACACTACAGACCAGTCTAAAATATCTTTGTGAAACCGGCCAAAACCATGGAGCCAATTCTTGGACCACGTTCAGTTCAGTTCAAAATACTCTATTCATCCCTAAAGAGGCAATTTAAAGAATCAAGAGTTTGCAAACAAAAACAAATATACAGATGCAATTATGTACACACACAAAAACAATCTTAAAATACAAATATCAGAAACTCTTTAAATATACGAGGACTTTTAACAGTAGCCGGTCCATAGTTGGTCAACAATGTCTAACACCACAAAGGCACGTATTATGTTAAGAGCAGAAGTCAAAAGTGCAAGTGCATTTATCAGTCTATATTGGAATAAAACCAAACTTCCTTCTATTCGTTTTATGTGCAGGTAATCTAAAACACATGGTGGCATCAGCTTAAAGTAGTCATAGAGGACACGTGTGGGGTCGTAGATAACCTTTATGCCTTTTTGAGGATTTGTCAGTATAAAGCTGTGCTAGTTTTTGTTTGGCCAGTAATTCTGGAGCAGAGGTTAACAGCAATTTGAAATCTGTTCTTTTTCTTTTGACAAAGGTAAGTAAACCAGCAAAAAAATGAAGAAGTAAAAATAATTTCGATAAAGGAGGGAAAAAACGTTGTCAGTATTCTCTGATCTGCTCCAAAGGAGTTTAGTGACGAAGGCAGTACACATGCTGCCGAGCCTTTTTTCACAATCCCATCTCAATCCTCAAACCTCAATGTGTCATCAAACACAGTTTCCAAGTATCTGTAGGTCTGGATGATTTCAACACTTATCCTACGAATGACTGTTGGAAGACTGTCTGTGTTTTGGTAGGATTATAAACATTTCTTTAGTTTTGGATACATGTAAAGAGGTTTTCAAGAGTAAAAAATATTCTAAGACATCTCGGTATTTCTATTGTAATTGATCTCTAATATAAATAAAAAAACGTATCTGATGGTGCTCACATTCACTGCTAAAGTTTAAAGATTTATACTCATACTGACTAAATCCCTCACGTTTGCTTTTCTCCCAGGCATCCACACCTGCTTTGTATGTAAAAAGCGCAGTGAGGATGTGCGGCGCTGTATGATCCCTGTGTGTGGGAAGTTCTACCATGGGGAGTGTATCACCAACTACCCCCCGACTGCACCTGTGAGCCGAGGTTTCCGCTGCTCGATCCACGTCTGTCTCACCTGCTTCATTGCCAATCCCAACAGTTCGTCCATCTCTAAAGGTAAACAGAGGACACTCAGATATGTTCCGATAACACCACCTTCACCTTCTGCACCATCCGTGCCCTGACTGTCCATTCGTTCTCTTGTCTTTGTCTGTAGGTCGTCTGGTACGGTGCGTGCGCTGCCCGGTGGCCTATCATGCCACAGACCTCTGCATGGCAGCAGGCAGTGTTGTCCTCTCAAACAACAGCATCATCTGTCCCAACCACTTCACCCCCCGTCGCGGCGTCAAGAACCATGAACACGTCAACGTCAGCTGGTGCTTCGTCTGCACAGAGGGTACGGATCTAGGAACACGTGGAGTAATTTCAGCCTGACCTGGCCCGATTCACTGGAGCCCAAGATTGGGTCAAAATTTACAAAAAAAATTATTAGGGATGAGAATGGCTCAAAAAAGGGGGGAGGGTTATGTACATTTTCTTTTTGCTGAAGGGAGGCTAGTCTGACTTTTTTTCGAAGAGCAGGGGAGGATCATTTGACTTTTCTTGATCCTGAATTTAGATTTTATTTCACCCTTCCCTTGTGAGATTTATCGCGTAAAAATAAAAAGAATAAAATAATAACATCCAAAAGATAGCTTTTGTGCGCTCCATGGGTAATACAGTAATTACAGTCTGTTAGTTTAAAGGAAAAGTTACACGTTTTGGGGAAATTCAGTTTCTTGTCTAAAGTTAGTTAAGAAGATTGATACCACTCTCTCGTGCTTGTATGGTTCAGATAAGCTATCCCCAACAACTCCCCAACTTATCTTATCAGTACCAGGGACCAGTTGCCAAACTACCAGCAGAGACTCCAGGAAGCTACTGGTCCCGACCAAGAAATAGTCCAGCACGTAATGCATCAAGCCAGGATTTCTCATTTTTACATTTCAGTTTTTGCACAGATTAAACAAAGATAGATATAGCATGCTCATTAGTGAAATTGAGAGTTCCTGGTAGTCAGATTTTGTTACTTTTGAACAGAGCCAGCTGTTTCCCTGTTTCCAGTCTTTGTGCTAAAGTAAGTTAGCCTGCTTTTGGCTCCAGCCTAATATTTAATGTTTGGATATGAGAGTGTTATCAATCTTCATATCTTCAATTTCAGATCTCTGTCTGTCTACCTCTGTTTTTTTTTTACTGTTTCTTTGTCTTATGCACACACATGCCAGTCCATTGCTCACAGCTCTTTTTGGCCTGTCCATCATGACTCTTTTAAGAGCAACTTAACATCCAGTGTTAGCTTGAACCTACCCCATCTCACAAATTAAAAAAAAAAAAATCTATACCCAGATTTTCTTTTGAGGTACTAATTTATATAAAGTTCTTGCACACTATAAAGTCTGAATATGAAAGATGAAAAAAAAAAATCCTGCAAACTGTTAATATGAATTTTACCTGATGAGGGTCTAGGTACCTGAAATCTATAAAATAAGTAAATACAACTCATGTTTCAGTTCACCTGATGAATCTAAGTCATATTAGTAATATTAAGTAATATTTACTCTCCCTTTAGCTTTGGTTTACTCTCCACCAAATCAATAGCCTCGTAAATGTTTAGCTTTTGTCACGTCTCTCCACAACAGGGGGAAGTCTGTTGTGCTGCGAGTCCTGTCCTGCTGCCTTCCACCGGGAGTGTCTGAACATTGAGATGCCTAAAGGCAGCTGGTACTGCAATGACTGCAAGGCTGGGAAGAAACCTCACTACAAAGACATCCTCTGGGTGAAAGTTGGGCGGTACAGGTCAGTGGCGAGCTGTTTGGCCTATGTAACATCGGAAAACTGTGAAAAATGACCATCACAATATCCTGAAGCACAAGGAGACATCATTAAATGTCATGTTTTCTCTGAAAAACACTCCAAATCTCTAAAATATTCAATTTACTGTGATGTAAGTCAAAGAAAAGCAGCAAATCACATATGAGATCGTGGAATCATCGATTGTTTGTCATGTTTGCTTAAAAACAGACATTACCTATTAATCGATCATCAGAATAGTTCTTTAGATAAATTAATCGACTAATAGTTGCAGGTTTAGTTTAGTGATTCCTGAACTTTTCTTACGTTTATTGCTAACTACCTGCAAAACTAATGACATTCTCATCAGCCTCAGTTGTACTCTGTGCTTAGTGCTAATTAGCGAATGTTAACATTCCAACATGCTAAACTAAGATGGCGAACATGGCAAACATTTTACCTGCTTAACATCAGCATGGTAGCGTTGTCATTGTGAGCATGTTAGCATGCCAATGTTGTCATTTAGCTCAAAGCTGTGCTTACGTACAGCCTTACAGGGTCATGACTGTAGACTCTTATTTTTGTTGTTTCTACAATAGAGATTTGGCAATGAATCAATGAATCAATTTGTTTATTGATATGAAATTAATTGGCTTCATTTTGAGTTATTATATAGAAAAAGTATCAAAATTCACTGATTCCACCTTCTCTAAAGTAAATATCTTCTGTTTTAATAGGTCTCGTATGATAGTAAACTGAAAATCTTTGGACTGTTTTTCAGAAAAAAACAAGAGATCTAGAGATATTACCTTGGATTTCTGGAAGTTGTGGTGGACTCATTCGTCGATTCAATTAATTGATTCATCGATTAATTGATTCATCAGTTAGCTGAAGAAATAAACAATAGCAATAAGCAATAATCAATAATGCATATAATCGTTAGTCAAGACTTGTTCTACACACAAAATTATTCCTTTTAACAGGAAAGTCTTCGTTACAACAAAAGATTACTTAATCTCATCATACCAAAAGTCCTACTCATTATTCTACAAAATCAACACAAAATACTTTTTATCATAGCTTTTTTTTAAAATACAGCAACATATGTTCCAACAAAACAAACATTTGGCATTTTGCAACAGATGTGGGCTAAACAGATAATGAGATGTCTGAAACAGACACAAATCTTTGGAAGAGAGATGTTGTATTCTTTTTCATTTGTGTTCTTCCACACCTCTATAAAGGTGGTGGCCAGCGGAGGTCAGCCATCCCAAAACAATCCCAGAGAACATCCAGCGGATGAGGCATGATGTCGGGGAGTTCCCTGTCCACTTCTTTGGCTCCAACGACTACTTGTGGACCTACCAGGCCAGAGTCTTCCCTTATATGGATGTGGACGCCAACAGCAAAGAAAAGATGGGGAAAGGTGTTGATGCAACCTACAAGAAAGGTATCCAGTGTTTTCAGCAAAATGGCTTCTTTAACAGATCCAGAAAGTGAAAGTCGTCATTTGTTTTTGTTTTTTTAATCTAATTTTGTCGCTTAAATGTAGTTTTTTGTATGTTATTTGTTGTGTCTCGCGTTTGTACTTGGTATGATGACTTGACTTCTCTGACTCTTGATCTCCCTCGTCAGCTTTGGAGGAGGCGGCTGTGAGATTTCGAGAACTGCAGGCGGAGAAGGAGCTTCGGCAGCTTCAAGAGGACAGGAAGAACGACAGGAAGCCACCTCCCTACAAACATATCAAGGTCCGGGAGAAGACTTGCGATTGAGCTTTGTCTTTGTTTAGTCCAAAATGCTGCAACCTGCAGGGTTTCTTCAAAAGTGAAGCAGTGGTATCTGTTTGAGTTCCAGGCTTTGATGTTAAATTATAGCCTTCCCTTTAGCTTTCAAGATACATAGCTGGATTTTACCCAGTAACCCCACTCCCAAGAACCACTGAAATCTGTCCAAACAGGCCAATTTGCTAAACTTAAACCAACAAGCCTCCCTTGGAGAGCTACTTTCCAGCAATGTAAGGCTATATTCCTCTCATTTACTGAGCATTAGTATACTTAAAACAAATCATGGAAAGTTTATGTAAATGATACCAAGTCTAATAGACCTGAAGCATTACTTGACATATTGACTTGAATAGATTTTAAGATGATTGTTGTAGGACTGTATCTGTGACACATCATCATATTCACCGAGTAACAAGCTTTAAATGTGTTCATTCTGATGCACAGAGGAGAGTTCGTGTCTGTTAACACTCTTCTGACTCATTCAGGTGAATCGACCAATAGGAAAGGTTCAGATCTTTACGGCTGACCTATCAGAGATCCCACGCTGTAACTGTAAGGCGACAGATGAGAGCCCGTGTGGGATGGACTCGGAGTGCATCAACCGCATGCTGCTGTACGAATGCCACCCACAGGTACATAAACACCTCCATCAAACTCACACAGTGTTTAAGAAACTTATTAAAACTTAGTAGTATTAAGTGCTCCGTGGTAACATATTATAAAGCATTTAAAATGACAGTGGAAAAAATTTTGAAAAATCAAGACTAAATTCGACAGGAGCTACAAGGTGAAGGCAATAACTGTGTTTGGTCTACTTTGTGTTTTCTTCTACATCTCTTCATATCACCTCTTTGGAAAGAATAGTCTGCACAAATATTACTGTCTAAATAATGGTATCATTAATCTGCACTGCACCAGATCCATTCCTTTCTTTCCAAATGTCTTTATTAAGCTTTACCCAAAATAATTCAACAGAAAAAGGGCAGCATATGTTGCTGCAGTACAGCAGCAATACATTCGTATGACGTGGCTCTTATGTCAGTTTCCCCACAGCGTAACCCGGCTTGCCGAACAAGTAAAGTATACATACACACACACATACTGTCCATACATAGGATATTGGGAGCGCAAACATTCATTCTTGACCTTGTAGCTTGACAAAACGACCGAAAGCTCACCCAAGTTAAGCGCGCTAAAATCTACCCACCGATTCATTACA